>NC_081846.1:124321-361767 GCF_963259705.1 Myotis daubentonii | reverse complement strand
CTCTTACTGGATTCTGCCAGTGTCTGGTCATCAATCAGCCAAAACCCCATTGTTTTTAAAAGTCATATTAAATGCATTTTTACATTTATTATTAGGCTTCAATTGAGTATACTGTCTATTAAACACAGAGTGTCTTTTTATATCAGGCATGGTCCAGGTTTCATATAAGGAATTTATTTCAAGTCTCAATTCCAGAAATGCTTGTCTCCTCATTAAGAGTAGGTTTAAATTTATCTTGCTAACGTGACCAACTTCTACCTGAACATGATTTGCACTTTTATTGTGTTTTAAATAAATTAGAACTAAATGTGTAGCCTCCTATAATAATTATGGAGGACTATGAAGCCCTGTTTTTATCTTCCTACCCTTATCTTTCCTTTGCTTAATTTCTCAACTGGTTATCTTAACCACTTTCATTGTGCCCATTATTTTAAGCAGCTTCAAATCTTTTGTGCAACAAATATAAATTTAATAATGTTTAAATTATATAAATTAAATTATATAAATTTAATAATGTTTACTTTATCAGGCTTCATGTTTTTTTTAATATACTTTTATTGATTTCAGAGAGGAAGGGAGAGGGAGAGAGAGATAGAAACATCAGTGATGAGAGAGAATCATTGATTGGCTGCCTCCTGCACGCTCCCCACTGAGGATCGAGCCCACAACCCGGGCCTGTGCCCTTGACCGGAATCAAACCTGGGACCCTTCAGTCCATAGGTCAACGCTCTATCCACTGAGCCAAACCGGCTAGGGCTTGATGTTTTTAAAGAAAACTTTGTTCTTATTTTGTCTATTTTTATTTAAATCCTGTAAGGGTATATGTGCATGTGTGTGTTTTAATTCTCATTGAGTTTGTCCAAGAATAAAGATAAACTTAAGCCTGACTTAACAGCATTTTCCTCATCTGCAATTTCTATTGATTAGGCAACAACAACAACAACAAAAACTTATAAAATCCCTTTTCTTTTAGCTTGAAGACTCAAGGATGTTTTCAAGCAAATGTAAGAAGCGAGATAAAAAGTTTTCTAAAGGGAGAACAAATTAATAAACCATAAGTAACTTCACTAATCCAGCGTAGAAAATTAGTCCTTAAGAACTATTTTGGTAATCCACTTTCAAACCTCTCTGTTTTGTTCATACCACTATCAGTTTGTGTTGGCCCCAGAGTAAATCGCTTCTCTATACCATGGTTTCAGTGTTTAGCCTGCAATTAAACACTTGAAACGCTTGAGGATATATTTAGGGCATCAACACATTGCATAATAATCTTTCCTCTCCCTCAGATAAATAATATGAACTTGTCAGCATGACACACGGCGTTCCTTATTCACAGTGAGCAGTAAGCATCATCCCCACTGTTCTGCCAGGAGACAACGCAGAGATTACATAAATTCATCCGCTCTGCCTTTTGCGGTTTTCTTACTCTGTTCCATACGTTTAAGGATGTAGTTATTCTGCAAAAGGAAAGCCAAGGACAGACTTTGCTCTGTGGATGCTGTACGCTTTCAGAAAAATAACAAGGCAGCACCCCATTGATTTAAGGGCAGGGCATTTAAAACGGAACTAATGTGTGCAGTAAGGTGGAGCTTATAGCATTTTAAAAAGAGAGGCATCTTTAGAAGAGATTTACTTTAGATTTCTTATTTTGTAGAAGATACTGACATAAAACTGAGTAATTTCCCCCAGAGCCACAGAGCATTCGAATCAGGTTAGAATCAGCTCCTCTAATGACCTAACTGTAGGTAAATTGTCTATTTCTCTTTCAAAAAATGTGTTTATCACCTTTTATAACTTTTAATCACAGAAAATATGTTACATAACCACATTTATATATTTTATCTCCAAAAATTATTCTAAATACTCTGCACCCTGTAGCCACAAAGAAAATAACGTTGCAATTTCTTGAGATGTTGATTTGTGTTTGAATGATTTTTCACACCTAATTAGTTACCCTCATGAACTTTTCATTCTTATAAGCAACTTCAACAACTTAAATTACATCGCGGGTGGGAAGAGGATGAGAATAATTACAGGGGAAAAAACAACTCAAGGAATATAGGCACCACTACGTTCATTGCAGCGTATTTACAATAGCCAAGATTTGGAAGCAGCCCAAGTGTCCATCAGTAGATGAGTGGATAAAAATGGTGTGGTACATTTACACCATATATTTACACAATAAAATATACTGGGCAGTAAGAAAGAAGGAAATCTTACCCTTTGCCACAGCATGAATGGATCTGAAGATTATTATGCTAAGTGAAATAAGCCAGTCAGAGAAAGACAAGTATTACATGATTTTACTCATGTGTGGAATCTAATGAACAAAATTAACTAACAAACAAAACAGAAAGACTCATGAATACAGAGAACAGACAGATAGTTGTCAGAGGGAGGGGTTTTGGGAGCTGGGTGAGAAAGGTGAAGGGATTAAGCCAAAAGCAAACTAACACAAAACCTCAAAGACACAGACAACTATATGGTGACGACCAGAGGGAAGGGGGTGGGGGAAGGTAGAAGAGGGTGAAGGAGGGATAAATGGTGATGGAAGGAGACCTGGCGTGGGTGGTGAACACACAGGACAATAGAAAGATGGTGAGTTATAGAACTGTCCACCTGAAACCTCTGTAATTTTATTAACCAATGTCACCTCAATAATTGCAATAAATGTATAACAAAAGGAGACAGTTACTATTTATATACAGAATAAACAAACAAACAACTAGCTTGCATGCTCTGTCTTGTTTTTGCGTTTCTGTCTTATCACCAGCTCTTGCCTGGGCCCCAGATGAGATATGTGGAACGGATATGAAGCTGACTGCATTCTGAAGAACAGCCACTCCAGCCCTAACTGGTTTGGCTCAGTGGCTAGAGCATTGGCCTGCAGACTCAAGGGTCCCAGGTTCCATTATGGTCAAGGGCATGCACCTTGGTTGCGGGCACATACCCAGTAGGGAGTGTGCAGGAGGAAGCTGATTGATGTTTCTCTCTCACCGATGTTTCTAACTCTCTATCCTTTCCCCTTTCTCTCTGTAATATTTTTTTAAAAAAGAAAAAAAGAACAGCCACTCTAGCCCTGGCTGGTGTGGCTCAGTGGATATAGTGTCAGCCCTCAGACTACAGGGTCCTGGGGTCGATTCTGTCAAAGGCACATACCGTGGTTTGCAAGTTCCCCAGCCCTGGTTGGGGTGCATGCAGGAGGCAACCAATCGATGTGTCTCTCTCACATGGATGTTCCTCTTTGTCTCTCCCTCTCCATTCCACTCTCTCTGAAAATCAATGGAAAAATATCCTTGGGTGAGGATTAACAACAACAACAAGAACAGCCACCCCAGCCAATTCCAAGACCTATGAATGGGACTGTGCCTCTCCTTGAAAACCCCCAGGAGAGTGGGTTTGTTGGGCAGAGTTATGCAAAACTGACTAAAACAACACTTTACACAAGTTGTCTGCATTGGGATTTACGACCAAAGACAAACATAAGAATGATGTTATTTTAAAACCATGACCGTATGGTCATTTCAGAGTATCGCTATGGTATTAAAGGGGGGAAAAAATTAAATCTGAGAGCCAAGAAGGATCAAATTAACTGAAGATCTTAATTTGCATATCTCTCCACTTCGAGGCTGAGAGAGTAGTCAATGCAAGACTTTTCATACACCCTCTCTGAATTCTGTCTTCTTTCTTCACAGCACTAGCAGGTCTCACAGTCATTGCTTCGGAATTTCCTGACTTCCCCGACAAACCACCAGACAATGTGAATGCATGCTGTCCAGGGGACGGCGATACAGAGCAAAATAGGCCCCCTTTGTGCATGAATTCAGGGATTTAGAGAGACTCCAGGCGCACTGCAAACCCCTTAAATTGCTTGCTGATGCCTGACATTTCTTTGTCTTCAAGTGATTGCAAATATCACTGAGAGCGCTAACACCAGAGTCTCGTTAGATTTTTACCTATTATGTTTAATACTTTTGTCAAATCCTGCATGAAACCCTTTATGTAGAAAGAGCAGATGAATTAAATGGCAATCTTCAAAAATATATTAAACAAGAATTAAAAATTCACAAAGGAAGATTGAGTAAATTGAAGACAAACTTCATCTGAATTATAACTTTATGAAAGGAGAAACCTAAACCGGTGATTTTGTGTTGAAGTTATTGGGGAAATCAAATATACTTCAACATGTTGTATCAGTCAAGGGCCTCTGGTAATTGAAATATTTAAATCAGGTTTTATTCCCCAGCCTGATATTAGAAGATGGGATTTCTAAAGCAAACTGGAGTTGACTTTAATCTTTTCAGATGCACTCAAATTTCATGGTTGAGAGAGCCAACTTTTGCGAGGTTTTCCCCAGGTGATGGACACTGGGGATCACTCCTTGACATTCCAATGGTGAGAGAGCACTGAAGTGTAGCATGAAGGAGTCCTGAGTCCCTGCTAGACCCGAGAGAAATTTCAAAGCAGTCATTCTATCTGGTTGTTATGAAACACATCCTAGCAATAAATCCAAAATTGTTCTTTCCATCAGAAGGGTACTTGTTTCCATCAGAAGGGTACTTGGCAGATGTAAGATGTTATCATGCCCCATACTCAAAGTGTTTAAAGTGACAAGTTCCTGATTCAAGACAAAAAATGGCTTAGAGCACTAACTCCTGAGCCTTTTAAAAACACAAATATTAGCTTTCTGCATTTTTACATCCTCTACAGCCTGTTTTCCTGGGGCTTGGAAGCACCACTGCAGAAAGACCCAATGGAACCAGCTATATAACACCTTCCTTTCACGCCCAGTCAGGAACCTTTATCATTACTTTTGGAATTGCATGTTCATCTTTCTGAATCAAATTTTGTTTTTTTCAGGGATATTTCCTTAATCTTCAAAAGCAATCTTTTAAATGCAGAGGACATTACTGTGTCAATCGATACTGTACAATACACCTGTCTGAGGAAAGCCTACCATTTGACCCACTCTAGGGTTTTAAACAACCTGATTGGGGGAATCCTCACTAAAAGTAACAATAAGATGAATTATAAGAACATCATACAAAAGGCAATGAGCAAGACACTTTCTAATGCTTCTCATAGGATTACCAAACACCAAGAAAAGTTAAGAAAATATAATCATAAACTTAAACAAGGTATTCATTAAAACAATATATTTGGTATCAAAATAGGGTCTGTAACAGGAAGGTTCGGTGATTAACTTGCAAAGACTCATTAGGAAGTCATCATTAAATAGAATAGAGCAGATTTAATATGCTTTTTAAAATATTTTTTATTGATTTCAGAGAAAGGGAGAGGGAGAGAGACATCCTATATAATAAAAGCCTAATATGCTAAGTGCCTGATCGACCAATCAAAGCATAATATGCTAATGATATGCTAAGACGGCCCAACTACTTGCTATGACATTCACTGACCACCTGAGGGCAGATGCTCTGACTGGTAGGTTAGCTTGATGCTGGGGTATGGCTGATCGGGACTGAGCGAGACAGGCTGGACATGCCCTGGAGCAGGAGACAGGCCAGACATGCCCTGGAGCCTTCCTGCCTTCCCTCCCCACTGGCCAACCTCCTGTGTCTCTCCCCAGCCCCGATTGTGCATCGATGGGGTCCCTCGACCTGGCCTGCGCCCTCTTGCAACCCAGGACCCCTCAGGGGATGTTGCAGAGACAGTTTTGGCCTGATCCCGCAGGCCAGGGCAAGGGAACCCACTGGTACACAAATTTGTGCATCAGGCCTCTAGTCAATAATAAAAATGATTGATCGGCTGCCTCCTGCACGCCCCCTACTGGAGGTCAATCCTGCAACCCGGACGTGTTCCCTGACCTGGAATCAAACCCTGACCAACTGGTTCATAAGTTGACACCCAACCACTGAGCCACACTGGCCGGGCTTCAATAGACTTATATTTAGAAAATGACCTACAGATTGTAGAATGGATCCAGTTGATAAATAATGCTTTTGATGAAGAAAGAGGTCTATTTTGTAAATAGCTTTATTCCTTATCACTCAAAAGATCACTTAGGCCTAGCAACTAATGAAATTAATCATTTAAAGAAATTACCTGTATCTATATGCCCTGAGGTCAAATGCAAACCTGAAAGGAATTAAAGGTTTATTAGATACAACCATGTCAGAAATGAGTTCATAGTTGTGAAGAGAGGTAACAGTGCATAGACACTGTATAGAAACCGGGAAAACAATATGTAATACAGATAGCGAAAGGTCACAAAACCAAAGGTCTGTGATACCAGTGGTCCACCTGCGGTAACCGATAGCAAGGACTCGAATAAAACTCAAGGCTACAAAGACGAAGAAAATGGCTAGATCATGGAGATACACTGAAGGCAATAGCTACGTCAGTGTGGTTATTGGTAAAGGCCCGAAAATCGTGCGTTTTAGATTGTGAGTCTGAAAGTGAAAATGAAAAGAGCGTCACTCTAAGGTGTTTAGGAATCTTAAAGCTCACAGAGTAAGAATTAGCACAGGGCCAACGCGCGAGGGGCGTGGATGCTTCAATAACCCGTTCACCTTTTAACCGACCCCAGCCTTTCTGTTTATGCTCTTTGTGCAATAAACACAAGTAGGGGCCTGGGAAACCCCAATCCAGCCCAACACGGATCGCCCAGCCTCAGGGAAGCAGAAGTTAGGAAGGCTTTTCTCACATTCGCCCATCTGTATTTTAAAATCTTTCTATAGTTTCTACTCCTGTCTTTCAATTAAAATGTAGTTCTGGGCAAAACAGAGCTCGGGACTGACTTCTAGAGACTGTCCTAGTTTCCCAATGTCAATTCTATGCAAACCTCTTTTTCCTTATAGATCGGGAAGGAAATGGGCATTTCACTCTGTGGGGTGTCAGGGACAGAAACAGCCACACGACCAATGCTGACCACAACCCTGCCTTCCCTGGGCACAGCTTTGTCTCACACTCAACCAACCACTTACAGTCTTGAGAAATGAAATAATAATGTACCGTTTCCACTCCTACGATTACAATGACCTAGAATTAGCTGCCCCACCAGCACTACACGGGAGTTACCAAGGTGGCAATTACTCAAAGCAGTTTGATTCTTGATTAGTTACTTGAGAATCCTTCATAATGAAACAAAGAATAATGACTGTGAATAAAGCTCACCCACTTTTTGGCAACTGCTAATCAATTTATTGTGTTCTTTATATGTTTGGATCCTGATTTTTGACTAATCTCTATAAACTTCAGGGGCAATACGTTCCTATTTCTTGCTCAACCTTCGTCATAACAAAAAAATGACCCTGTGTGGCAATTATTTTCTGTTATACTTGATTTTAAGGGTATGCAATTACAGGCTGCATGCTGGTCCCCATATAACTGCATGGGTGAAGTGTCAGAACAACCATGTTATTTCAAATGTTCCCTCCCTTAAAAATTATTTTAGTCTTTGTCCTCATTATTAATTTTACTGTGATGATGCGTCTATTATAAAAACATACAAATATTGTAGGAAGTTTATTAAATAGAAAGTATTGTATCCTAATCATAGACATATCTAAGCCAGTGCTGAGTAATGCTCAAATGAAACCTTCCACCGTTCCTCAACTATATGACTATCCCCACTGCTTTAGTTCTAAGCAAGTCTATTTTTCATAAAATTCTTAAATACTTTAGGAATAGACCCAAAATACACTTAATTACTATATTGATCCTAAAAGTGTTTAAAACATCCCAAACAAATGTTCCTTCATGAGAGGAGTCTCACAAATGCCATTTCGACAAAATGATTATCGTCCAATTGTAAGGGTTTGTTTGTTTGTTTCTCAAGTCCCGGAACTTCAGTGAGAGGTTGAGAGAAGACAGTGTGGCCCCTGCTGAGCAGACGCTGCCGAACTGGAAACATACATTAATGTTTATCTTAATCCGGCAGGAAAGCTACTGTAGTGACCTCCCCAGACAAGGTCAAGAGGCTCCGCTGTGCAGACACTCCTGAGAGCATGCTGCTGAGAACAGAGTCCACTCAGAGCGTCACTCACAGGCAGGTCATTCCGGGAAAGTCCCTGTGCTTCGAAGACCTGGAGGAGAGTGGGGTGAACGCCACAGAGGGGATCTGAGCAGGCCCAGCGGCTTCAGAGCCAGGCCTTGCTCAGAAATACTCGGACACGTCCACTCGGCTACCACGCAGCACTCGCCGGCGCCTGAAGCAGCGGTTCTCCACCTGGGGGTCGCGACCCCTTTGGGGGTCGACTGACCCTTTCACAGGGGTCGCCTAAGACCATCGGAAAACACATATATAATTACAGATTGTTTTTGTGACTAATCACTATGCTTTCATTATGTTCAGTTTGTAACAATGAAAATATATCCTGCCTATCAGATATTTACATGACGATTCATAACAGTTGCAACATTACAGTTATGAAGTAGCCACGGAAATAATTTTATGGTTGGGGGTCACCACAACATGAGGAACTGTATTAAAAGGTCGAGGTGTTAGGAAGGTGGAGAACCACTGGCCTGGAGGCTTACAGCACCGCCTGCCCTCGCTGAAGCATCGCAGTGGCGGCGGACATGAGGAATGTGGCTTGAAAGGAAGGAAACTGATAAGAATCATTCTCAGACTTTTTTTCATTCTCTCATGAGATGGTTTCTAAATAGAAGGTCACTTTTTTAAATATATTTTTATGGATTTCAGAGAGGAAGGGCGAGGGAGAGAGAGAGAGAGAGAGAGAGAGAGAGAGAGAGAGAGAGAGAGAGAGAGAGAAACATCAATGATGAGAGAGAATCATGGATCAGCTGTCCCCTGCATGCCCCACTCTGGGGATCGAGCTTGCAACCTGGGCATGTGCCCTGACAAACCGGGAATTGAATTGTGACCCCTGGTTCAGGGGTTGACGCTCACTGAGCCACACTAGCCGGGCTAGAAGGTTATTGTAGTAGCTAGACTCCATAGAAGTCATCGCAAGCACGCTTCAAATGGTGTCCTGGATAAAATCATAAATGCAGATGTGCACATCTGTATCTGACAGCTGTTCCCTGGGATTGGCCTTTGTTATTTCCATTTCTTCTCTGCACTATGGCCATGAATCTCTGTCCTGCCTGCGTTCCCACTGCTCCTTCCAACTTCACCGACAGCTCCCCTTCCCCTGGGAGCAATCAATGTTTACCTGGCCAGGCCTGGGCCTCCCTGATAGACGACTTAACACCCATGTCAGGCAATGTCCACCGACACATCTGTTTCATTGATGCAGATGCTGGCGGAGGTCTGAGCCTGCTCCTCTGGTTCCTGGTTGCAGAACCCACGCAGAAACCTCGCCAGAGGAACATGTCAGGAGCATGTAAACAACATGCCCCTAACACAGCATCAGGGGACACAGATCACGTCTGAAAAGGGTGCCTACTCTCTCACCATTTACCTTGAGTGGTGGCTTTAATAATACTAGAAGGCATAGTAGAATTTGATTTTTAAAAAAAGTATCCCCAGGGAAAATCAACAGGGAGTTAAAAATAATAAAATTCTACATGTTTACAATCTATAAATACTAAGATTAGCAAAAAGAATGTAATTTCACATGGAAAATCACTTTAATGTCAAATAGTTATTTGATCTTGATGGAGTCAGATGCGCTGATCTGCTTTTAGTTGTTGACATTTGGGAGAGCAGCCTCCAAAATTAAACTGCGCATCAGCCAGTGTGAATCTGAGGGTGTGTGTGTGTGTGTGTGTGTGTGTGTGTGTGTGTGTGTGTGTGTGTGTTCTCGCACAGATAAATCACTTTAAAGTCCAGGAGTGGAGAACAAGATGAAATTGAAAGCACAGGCCAATTTTTCATCGCATTCTTCAGGTTTCACCATTATTCCTCACCTCTTTCAAATTTAATTTCCTGTCTGAGGAAATGCGGCCGGTAGAGTGTTGTGGCCAGTGGCCCCGGGGATCACTCATTCCTCCACCCGGGGGTCTCTGTGCTACAGGCGCTGGGTGTGGGTGATGGCATTCAGCACTGAGGTGAGGATGATGGGTCATTGTAAAATTTGAGCCTGAAATTCAAACTGAAGAGAAGAATAATTTCCTGATTGAAAAATAGGTTCTTTTCTTTTCTTGTCACTGTTCTTATACCATCTGTTACCATGTTACCAAATCAGTATTGATTTTTTCTGATCTTTAAACATTTTATTTGACTACTAGCCAATAATGTCACTTACTAAGTAATGAATCTACTTACTCATAACAGAGGATTTAAAGCTAATGAGAGCAGGATCTCCATGTTTTCTGGATGGATTTTTCTTATTGTCTACAAAGTCCTACTTAATCACAGGAGAAGACAGGCTTGGAAAGCTGTTTTCCCAACTGCTTCTCAGCCCAGTGGGTGCGGTTCCCAGGGGGAGGAGGGTGTGTGAATGTTAAGGGCTCACCTCCACGTCCCCCTCGAGGGAAAGCGAGGCGGCCCCAGCATCTTTAGTGCCACAGAAAGCGCACACAAGCCAAGCACCCCCTCAGCAGGACTCCTGGCCACACAGCGACAAGAACAGCAACTTTCCCTGCCTTTCTGTCTCTCTTCAGAAGAGGAATTCTCATCTTGAAAATCATCCTTATGATATTTCTCTTTTTAAAAATATCTATACTTTTATTTCAGAGAGGAAGGGAGAGGGAGAGAGAGAGAAACATCAATGATGAGAGAGAATCACTGACCGGCTACCTCCTGCACGCCCCCTACAGGGGATCAAGCCCACCACCTGGACACATGCCCTTGACCGGAAGTGAACCCAAGACCCTTCAGTCCACAGGCCGAGGCTCTGTCCACTGAGCCGAACTGGCTAGAGCCTTATGATATTTCTTGATGTAGGTTAAGAAGGAAAGGGAATATCTTCACGAAGATCAATTGAATTGTGACCTTGAATGTGTCTTCGCATTTCCAAGTTTCATGGGGAGCCCACACTGAGAGCATTATTGTCCTAACACTGGTAGTTGCTAGAAGATGCCACGATTTCACAGGTAGGGACACAGACGTATACATTATAAGACATCGCCCTGCGGGCTCTCTAGTTCAAATGCACTGGCTCTGATGCGATCTTATATTACATTGACAGGGAAGTATTACTATTCATGTATTCACTTCTGAAGCAGCGGAAACAAATTGAGGGAAATCAAAGCCGTGTTCTGTCTTATTTTTAAGGATTTGTGACTGAAAAAGAGCCATCACCCAATGTTCCTAAATTCCTCTGAGTTTAACTCAGGGGGAGGGAATGCAGTTACTTTCTGAAAAGCAGATACAAATTGAAATAGCTAGCAATTTCCTGCATGGGCTCAAAATGGTTTTTCTTGTGGGACACGTTGTCAATTCACCAAGTGAACAGGCCTATCGGAAAGAAGAAGGCTTTGACCTGGGGTCAGTTTCAAAGTGTATCAGGCAGCCATGGTTTAAAGAGGGCGAGGGGCAGTTCTGTCTAAAGTGGGAGGAGGTGCTCCTGCCTGCCCCATCGGTCCCACCTGCACCTCCGTCTCCGTCCGTGCGTGTGCCTGTCTGTCTGTCTGCCTACACCATCTTTAGAGAGTAATAATAAACATATTTTTAAAGTCTCTTCTTTCTCAACCCATCAAGCCATTAAAACACACACACACACACACACACACACACACACACACACACACACACTGCCATTAGAGGCACTCGAGTCATCTGTGACATCTACGCCACGTCTTGGGAAAAGAGAAAATGGATTATTTTCTTTGAAGTCAAAATAGTCATCCTGAGAAATGATCATAGTAAGTACCAGGGAAAGACTAACTTTGACACAGCCTAACAGACTAGTTCCACGTGTTTTAATTAAATAGGTAGATAATAGATGAGATATATAGATAACAGATAGACCATTATATTATAGTATTACAATAATGAGTTATTGGGCCTGTATAAGAACCATTCATTAGAATCATCAATAAGTCTATGTAACAATCAATTACGAATTTGACTTTAAACATTTACTCGATTTAGTCACTAAAATACATTAAATATTACAGCAATCAAGAGATGTGTGCAATCAGGAAAGTTGTTAAAAAAATTACACAAACTTTTGGGCCTAAGTTTTGAATGAGAAGAGAACATTTTTAGTTAAAACTCAGTAACTAAATATAATAAGTTTTCATGTACAAAAATTTGTAAAACAATCCATTCACTAAAACCTTAGAGATTACTGATTGCAGACCACGTGGAGATAAGAGGGTGACATGATCATATCTATAGCAATATCGGCTTTTAGGGACCAGACTGATATTATCCTAAATGAATATTACACAGTGATTTTTTTTCTCTATTTTCAGTTTATGCACAACATGCAAATAAACAAAGTATTCATCTTTGGTTAATTAGCTTGGAAAAATAGTTAAAAGACATTGTTGTATGTTATTCTTTCTGGGAAACAGAGTGATTATGTACTTTGTAGAATGCATGACTACCTAGGTAGTTAACTTTAAGTTTTTTCTTTTTAACCAGTTGGTATATTAACATCTAAGGGAGAAGCAGAAAGAAATAAGCCACCTCTAAAAACAACAACATAAAGCAAACAAACAGAAAACACACACAGGCTGCCAGTTTTGTAAAAGTTCCATAAAATTGGTGTCGCCATCTCCCTGAAAGTGTGTGTACCTGTGGCAGCAGAGAGGAGAGACCTGCCAACAGTCTTGCTATTTTGGGTCCATGGGTCTTTTCTCACCTGGAGCTGGAGTAATGGGTCTGACAGAGGCAGAGCTTGTGTCTTGTGGGCTTAGGGACAGGACAGCCAGATGTATCGCTTTGCTTTTTATCTACCATTTACACTTCCTTTAGGACCAAAGAGGCATATTTTGGGGTGAGCAAACATTGAGTGTCATAATAAATTAACCTGGCTATGAGGTCTGTCTATTCAGAATCTCATCAAATGAAATCTTGAGTTCAGGCAAAAGTACATGTCCTTTCCCACACTGCCCAGTGAACTCTTTCTTCAAATCAAGATAATAAAAAATTCAAGTTTCCTCTCTTTTTAATTTTTTTAATTGATTTCAGAGAGAGGAAGGGAGAGGGAGAAAGAGATAGAAACATGAATGATAAGAGAGAATTATTGACTGTTTGCTTTCTGCACACCCCACACTGGGGATCCAGCCCACAACCCGGGCATGTGCCCTTGGCTGGGAATCTAACCCTGACCTCCTGTTTCATAGGTCAACACTCAACCACTGAACAGCACAGGCCAAGCCAAGTTTCCTTTCAATGGACATAGAAACAAGAATAGGATTGAAATTCCATTCTTAGAACATGTCCTAAAATTTTTGAAGACATATCTTAGGGATGATCCTCATGTAAACCTGCTTATTTTATGGCTCTTAGTGATACAAAGACTTACAATGCTCAAGGTCTGCTCTAACGCTGACACTTGGGGAAACTGAGATATTCACCTTTGAGCTGTGAATGTCTTAGTCACTTGTTGCCTTGGCAACCTGACATAATTTAAGTTTCCAACACATATACAATTAGAGGTCAAATATCCATGCTGGCATAATTCAGGAGACATTATCTGAATTACATGACCACATTCTGTGAAGTTTCCAGAAACTAGGTTCTCTGACTTTCTTTCAATAATCTTTGCAGGGGGCCTACATGTTAAAAATATGATTCCAGCTTCAAGCTATGTCAACTCTCCATATGTTTGCAATGACCCTGTAAGTACAGAGTCATTTTGAAAGAATCACTCATCAACAAAAATGACAGAATTCTCCTGTCCCCAGGTGAGATGCTGAGAGGGAGACTGCACTGCTTGTCTAGCTCTATTTGCCAATTGCCTGTAACTGCCTGCACAGGAGGCAGCCAGGCCTATCCTTGGAAGATAGGCTCTTCAAGAATAAAAGAATTTTACACTGTCCTCGAGCTGTGGAGCTCCTGAATGATGCAAATCGCTGGTAACTGTAAAGATGGGGACGTGTGTTGACATGTTGAGAAGGTCAGCTTCCCATCAGAAATGGCGCATAGCTCACTGCCTTGACTCAGAGCAGAAAGGCAGTTCCTGTGTGGGATCTGGACAGAACCTGGTGAGCCCTGGGACGCTCCCTGAAGCTGGATCGCTTGAGACACCGGCTGTGCCTCTGGGATGCCCTCATGTGATGTGCGCCCACGATGAGGGCTACCAACCTTCCCAGGTGGGGCAGCAACGGGCTGCCCAGTGTGTTCAGACCCAAGAAAAGGAACAAGTTAATTTAAAACTATTTTTTCTTTAGTAAGAAGCTGCTTTAAACAATTGATCAGTTTCCTTTAAACCAGTGGTTCTCAACCTTCCTAATGCAGCGACCCTTTAATACAGTTCCTCATGTTGTGGTGACCCCCAATTTCATTGTTACAAATTGAACATAATGAAAGCAAAGTGATTAATCACAAAACCAATATGTAATTATATATGTGTTTTCCGATGGTCTTAGGCGACCCCTGTGAAAGGGTCGTTCAAACCCCAAAGGGGCTGCGACCCACAGGCTGAGAACCGCTGCTTTAAACGATTGGTTCCATTCATTTATTCCTTACTTCCTTGAAAAACTTTTACTGAGTAGCTGTCATGTTTGGACACTATTCTGGGTACTTGAGGTACAACAGTTTAATTCCAAATACTGTGAGCACATCAGCCCAAATGCTCCCAGAGTCCCGCGGAGGGAATGTGCAGAATGATTTACTGAATGAATAGAAATTCAAATTTGTCAAAACTGAATCACAATATCCTCTTCAAGACAATAGAGGCCAAACTAATTCTTTTACTTTCTGAGCTACAGTTCAACATAGAAAACATGGCCGTATCCTTGTATGAGCAGAAAAATAATTTTAATTATTTCATCTACTAGTAAATATGATCATCATCTCTATTTTTTTTCTCCAAATTTCTTATTGGAAATCCATATACATGTTCCCTAGCTTTTACTAGGCCGTCTTTTTCAGAAAACTATATTAGTGAAGCATTCTTAAAAAGTCATCTTTTCCATGCAAACCGCCTACTCACCAAATACCTCTTAATCTGTGACCTTGTAAAGACTCCAAAGACACATCAATATTCACCTTTTCACCTCTGACCTACTTCTGCCCACACCCCAACGCCTCATTTCCATTACTTTGTAATAAACCCCGTGGCTGTAAACCATAGGTAGGTAGATAGCAGACAAAAACTCATGTTTGGAGAAGTTTGGACGTTGGTTTTGCTGCTGAAAAATAGAAATAAGGTGCTCTAAAACGATCAGTCCCCTCCAGTTACACCAGGAAGAGGGCGGCTCCGGCCCCGCTGGTTTCGGCCGTGAGGACGTCTGTGGCTCTGGATCAGGGGCCTCAATCTGCAGTTTCCTGAGGACAAGTATCACCTGGCAACTTGCAAGAAATGGACCTGGGGGACCAGCCATCATATTTTAACAAATCCTCCCAGTGATTCTGATTCAGTGAATTGTTTAGTAATTGCTGTTCTACATGATCCCCCTCCCCAATCCTGCTGCACCAGTCACTGGCCTAGTTTAGGGAATTCTCACATAAAAATGTTGTTTTAAGAGCCATTACCCTCTATTAATCATCTATATTTAAAGGCATTTTTCAATCACTCAGCAAAGTCTGGACCCAAGGTCATGGTAGGTGACATCAGTTCTATGGAGGACTGGCCCTAAGAAGCAGGTCGCTGGGGGGTCAGGGCGCGGGGTTGGGGTGGTGAGGGGGGGAGTCACAGTGCAGTTTCCCAAGCAAAGAGAACCATCAGTGGACATCACTGAATCCAGAAATAAAATGTCCTTCGTCATTAGTCAGGAGACCTCCAGCACACAGGGAGTCACGTGTGAGACACAGCTTCAGACGTGGGGAATTTCCCCCCCAGTCACCCAGGCCCGGTGTGAACCCAGAGCGACCCAGCACCCCACGGAGAAGCCCCCACTTCATTCTGAAAATCACGGTCACACACTCTAGAAACTGGGGGGCCTGTCCTGCTGCTTCACTACGGGGCACGGGAGCCACAAATCCAGTCTCTTTCTGCGGAGCGTAAACCTCCAGTTTGACAGTAGTTTCAAGAAAATTAAGCTCTGCTTTTCCTATCAACTTAGAGAACTAACAACAAGTACCTCAAAAGCAACAAGAAGACACCTGCATGCGACGCTGAGCTCGCCTGTCTAGTCTGTTTCCCCAGCTGCGCATCAGCTGGTGGGGGCCGCAGGGAGCTCCTGCAGGCGCGGAGCAGGGTCGCAGGTGGACTCCTGGCTCCACTACTTCCCAGTGTGAACTCAGGTGATTACTCCAACTCTGTGGGCCTCCGTTTTCTCATACGTAAATAAGCCACTGCCTCTTAGGGTTGCTATTTTGATTAAAATAGTGAATATTTGTATTTTATCAAATATTTTTAAAGATTTGTAAAAGACTAGTAGCTGGAACATGACAGGAATTATGAAAAGGTTTATGAATATATATCCTTTTGATATTCTGATTATAGTTTAAGGCAATATGTGTATGAGCATACTCTTACAGTTAAAAATAAGACTATACATATAATTAAGACATGTTCAATATGAAAATCTCACATATAGCATTGCTTTTATTAATTAATCTTCCTGACAATTTTTTCCAGGTAACTTCTGTTGATACAATGCAATATACTCGACCTTATCTCCTCTACAAAGCATTGCACCCTGACTATGAGGAGGGCAAGAATAAAGGTGTAATTATATTAATTAACAACTAATAGTAGACAGGTCCACATGATTACTGCTTCATAGACACAAAAATGAATTCATTACTAGCAGGCCTTGGGTTGCTAGCATACAGCACTACAATGTCAATAGACTTAAATGAATTCTTGACTAGATAATAATAAACAAAGTGCATTGCTTATATATATCCCTGAGGTGTGTTCTTTCTGATTACAAGAACCCTTTTCATGACACTGAGTATCACTAAATGAAAACTCTTGTGGAAGAAAGTATACTTTTAGTCAAATATAAAGTTGCATTTGACTAAAATGACCTTTCAGTACCCATATTAAATACTGTCCAAGGAAAACATAAAAAATGCGATAATGTTATTAAAGAGGTGAAGTTCAGACCATTAACTGGTGAAACCCAGGCAGGCCCACTAAAGGGAATCTGATCGATTCATTCATCTCAAACAAGTGACCATTCAACCCTCAATTTGACCTCCATTTCCCAATTTTAAAAAAGCAAACCTATTTAGCTTTACAAATGCTCACATGTCCATTCTATTTATCTTTTGTAGAAATAGCCAGAACTCTTCCTCTTTTCTCTGCCTGAGAATGAACAACTTCCAAGGATGCGTCCTGTCACATAACCTGCTGCGGGCTCCAGCAGCCAGCGGAGAGCCATGCGATGCGGTTTGTTTGGTTTCTCACCAACAATGTGGGTTCCTCCTTAAAAGAGCATCATCAATCACGTCTAGAGCGAGACTCCAGTCATCCCCTTGCTTACACAGCACAAGCACCTCCTTACAAAATAGTCCTCCCCCCCATGGGGTCTACATTGGTCCTATTGCCAGAAAAACCCAGAATAAAAATGACACACATTAAAGCCAAACTGCAGTCATAGACAACGAAGGGAGAAAACGCTGCTTGTACTCACGTGAGCTGCTCTCTGTCTCTGCATCTTCTTTCTCCTACTTTGTTTCTGAAAAAGAAAAAAAAACATTAAAATCTTACAGGGAAGAACATCATAGTTAAAATATTTTACATGTTCAGACTCTTTTATTATAAACATTAAATGATGAAACAGTAAAACATTGTGTTATGGAAAGACAGGTTTTATAGAAAGCCCATGGTTCTCCAACATGACAGAGTTCACTTTAAGGACAGGCATAGTTATTCTTCCCGTCGAAAGTAAACGTCCATAGGAAACCACTGCAGAGGGAAGGTACCACTCAGGAAACGGAGGAAGAGGAAACATTAAAAGAATGAGTAAGTCCTGGCCAGGGTGGCTTAGTGGTTGGGTGTCATCCTATGTACCAAAAGCTTGCCCATGGAAGAGCTGGGAGGCGGAGGTAGGGACTGGGAGCAAAGGGGGGGAATGGGAGATATCTGTAATACTATCAACAATAAAAAAGATATTTAAAAAATAAAATAATAAAAACATTGCCCATTCTATTCCTAGTCAGGGCACATGCCCAGGTTGTGGGCTCCACCCCTGGTAAGGGGTATGCAGGAGGCTGCCAATCAATGTTTTTCTTTCTCTCCCTCTCCCTTCCTCGTTCTCTAAAAAGCAATAAAAAAATCTTTAAAAAATAAAAGAGACCAAAAGTTAAAGGGCTGGGCCTTAATTTGGAAAGAATTCATTATAAATAATAAGTAATTGGCATCTGGCACTTGAGAATGAATTATTAGAGGAAGTAACTCTAATTATGAATAGAATTAAGTCTTTGCAATATAAAAATATGAACTTTGAGCATGCACTGATTCGGAGATTAAGAATATTGTGCATTGGCCCTGGCCAGTGTTGCTCAGTGGGTAGATCACCAGCCTGCACACCAAAGGGTTGTGGGCTCTATTTCCAGTCAAGGAAATGTACCTGGGTTGTGGGTTCACTCTCTGCCTCCAGTTGGGGTGGGATCAGGAGGCAACCAATGGATCTGTCTCTCTCACACGGATGTTTTTCTCTCTCTCCCCTACCCTCCCTCCCATTCATTCACTCTGAAAAAGCAGTGGGAAAATTACCCTCAGGTGAGGATTAACAAAAATAAATAAATAAATAAATAAATAAATAAATAAATAAATAAATAAATGACAAATATTGTGCATTGGAACAATGATCAAGATGGTGATGACGGTACTAATGAAGAAAGCTTTACAACATGGCCCACACTGCGGGGGCAATTTGCAGACATTCTCATTCAATCCTATTTAAGCGCATCCTATTATCCCCTCCGGGGGAATCTATATCTAGATTTTTTCCCCCCTTCCTTTACCCAGAGATTTATTCATTACAAGTGGCCATAACCAAACATGGTCATTCAATGCTGTTATTTATTTTATGATCATTACACATATTATTTTTTGGTCACTTCTAAAAAAGGAATTGTGATGCTTTTGTTTACATGCTGGGTATAAAGTTCCTTCAGACCATGAACTGAGATTCATCTTTATTTCAGCAGTGCCGACAAATGCCAAAGCAGGCACACAATAAATATTTATCGAATAAATGAAGAAATGGATGGCTAGATGGATGAGAAGTGTCAGATGTTCTGGACCTCAATATATAGGCAGGAAGAAATTGAATCTGTCTCAGTCCCACTGTCATTAATAACCATAACTATATCTTGTTTCCTACTCCTTAAAGTTAAATGGTAGTACTTGCCATGAATAACAAGAGTTTTATTCTAATTTTACTGTATATTTCTTACATTCATTGAGGCCAAAATAAAAAAACCAAAAATAAAAAACCGAACAACAAACCACTGGATATTTCTATTTTTTACTATAATTAACATATTTAAGTTAAATAATCCACATAATGCATAACACAAATTGTAGCACGTAGTAAGCTCTTAAAATGTAGTGAAATGATAAAAATTACCTAAAAGGGTACACTGGAAACTTTTAATTTCTTAAAGTATTAATTGAGTTCAGGCATATATTTTTTAAAGATTTTTAATTGATTTTTAGAGAGAGAGGAATGGAAAGGGAAAGAGAAAGAAACACCAACATGAGAGTGAAACATGGAAAGGCTGCCTCCTGCACATCCCCAACTGGGGATCGAGCCAGTAACCTGGGCATGTGTCCTGACCAGGAATCAAACTGGCAACTCTTCAGTGCACAGGACAATGCCCAACCAACTGAGCCACACCAACTGGGGAGGCACACTTCTTTTTAAGTAGAATGTGATCATAGGGCTGTCTTTAAAAATTTGGTAACAAACTTAGAGAAGGTCGAAGAGCGAACATTTGTCTTCAGTCTCTCCCTATATTAGCCAAATATAATACGTTTTATGCAGCACATGAAATACTGCTACCCGCCCAATGACTAGACCTCTAACTACTGAATCAAACTGAGTATGAAGAGCCTGGGTCATTAAGTAGACATATATTCCACCATCAAATCTTACTTTCAAATATAATTTGATGAATCACACCGAGTAACATAAACCATAAGATACTACGGTAGGCAGTCCCTCTCAGCTCTTGTTGAAATAACACAAGTGTAGACCCAAGTGTGAGTCTGACGGACACTGAGTAAGACACTGTCAGACTCTTCCAGGAGGCAAGGCCTGTGTTGTTGATGGAACACAAAAGTCCAGTCAATGAATATTCAGTCGCTTTGCAAAAAGTGATTGGATTTTCAATTGCATTGAAAATGACTATTCCAATCAATAGCCCATTATTTTGGAGGACACAGTCTATTTCATAAATATGGAGCACAATAATTAAAAATGCTATTGGCAATAGGATGGAGGTTAATTGCAAAAGCAGGGGGAAGGCCAGTGTTGTCTGGGTAACATTCAACATAAACAGTCAAGTATAGCAAACATTTGTGCATCTGCAAGAAATGTTTCCAAATTAATCATGTACAAAATTGAAGGCTATTACAAGTGTTTTCCACAAATACTATGGACACATACTAAAGTGATACCTGGGAAACTACCAGCAACTAATCATCCCAAAGCTCAAAAATTGATAAATTATTATATTTACTCTAAAAATGGCTACGTGAAATTTTTATCTTTTCCAATGCACTCTATTTAACAGTAATACAGTCTTCTACAGATTCCTCGTTATGCTTAACAATTCACACCAATCATATATACTTTTATATAAATTAGCTAAATTGGGATTTACCTGGGATTAATTTAGATACACACATTTATTAAGCTAGAAAAAGGGAACTATGAAATTAAAAGTAATATAATAAAATTTCAATATTGCTTTTAGTTATTGAATATTTTATGTTTATAAAGGTGTTCTTAGGTTTATTGACATTTGAACTACCAAAATAATATATTTAGATCAAATAATGTGATGTCATATAAAGAAAAAAATCTCTTTCTTTTAATTCCATACCCTGTCAAATGTAATCATCATCACAATTTGGCATATCTCATTTCATATATTTTTCTCTGTACACGTGAGCATATCATTGAAAACAATACATAAATCAACATAACTGAACATATGCCTTAACTGCTGGCAAACTTATTTATATCTCTAGTGGGATTTCAAAGGTGACATCACTGGGTCAAAGTTATGCATGTTTAAAAATTATGGGTAAATATCAATTATTTTCCAAAAATGTATAAAACTTCATATTTTATCAGTAATATATATCATGATTTAATTATTTCCCAGGTATTTTTTAATATATTAGATTTTAGTTAATATAATATGATATGACAATAAAATAATAAAGATATGTAAAAGACTAAAAATATTTAAGACTATTTAATGTTCAATATGTAATATTGTTTATCTAGTATTCCCAAGAGATTCTACTAAAAACATTAGAATTAATCATTGAATTGATAATGTTTGAATGTAAAATGAATATACAAAAATAAGCTGTTTTTTTAAATTATTATTATACTAGCAAAACCCAGTTAAAAATGGCATGGGAAAAAATAAAACTTAAAAAATAAAATAGCTAAGAATAAATACAACAATTAATATATAAGACAAAGAAAATTTTTAACACAATTATGTTGAAGACATTAAAGCTAAATAAAAGGGAGGAGATAGCTATGTCCTCATATAGAACAGACATTCACTCATTTTTTGTCAAGTAATATTTGCTTAAGGCAACTTTGATTTGAATCTGATGTGTTATGTTTACACTGGACAGAGTGATTGAAAACGGTCTGTATAATACTAAGTGTGGTGAAACTGCCGCATTTTTCCGAATAAGGAAAAATAGCCTCTCATCCAACCAGGTGACAAGTTAGTGCAAGACACCGGCTTTTCAGGTCTGATCGGGTCCCGTCCGTGCCAAACAAGACCATTTAGACCCAGAAGGGAGCATTGGGGCAGCAGCAGCTGGGCAGTGAGGGAGGAAATCCCTGAAAAGGGATGTGGGCAGGAAAAGCCCACAGCCCCCGGGGACACCTTCCCAAATGTCCCCTGACCTCCCAGGGACAGGGCCCGAACCCGGGCAGCCCAGCCCAGGACATGAACAGAGGTGCCCTCTGCTGCTGAGGGCGGGAGAGACACAGGCACAGCCATGCTCACTGCCACACAAAGCAAAATACCAGTTTCTCTTGAGACGGAACCCAACGTCTTTATAAGACACCATAATATCGGGGTTCAGTTCACAACTGCTGGGCTTAGGAAGCAAAAGGGGAATGTAGAAGAGGGGGTGAGCCTGAAATGGCCAGATGTGGTGATGTGCACACGCGAGTTTAAAGCAGCCACTGTGCTGGTCAAAGGCGTCAGCAACACGCAGGAGAGCTCAGCATGAAATAGAAACTTTTACAAAGATCCAAATGGAATTAAGAAACAACTATATGATAATGATAATGAAATCAGAGAATAATCATGAAAACACAGTGGAGTTTCTTGTTGTTCTAAAGCAAGCAAACTTGCACACTGATCAATAGAAAGTATGTAATAGGGAAATATATTATTTTAAAATAAAAAGATACTCAGGGGCTGTTGGATTATATCAACAGGTCTAACAAAAACATAATTAGTGTCCCAGCAAGAGAAGAAAGGAGCAGAAAATAAAATTTTTTTGAAAATATTATATCTGAAAAATCCTGAATTGTTATGAAAAACATGAATGCACAGACTCATGAGGTTCAATAAACCTCAATTATGATAAACACAAATACAAAGAAACCGCACCTACGCATATTATAGTGAAAGTGCTGAACACCAACTACAAAGAGACAAATCTTGAAAGTAGCGAGAGAAAGGCGACACATTTCATCCAGGGAACATTACAAGCAGTGGGGGGGCATCTTTAAAGTGTTGGGAGAAAATATCCTTTGAGAATGATAGTGGAATAAAAATGAAGGATGCAGTGAGGACAACAGAAAACAAAGGGGCTTTTCACTGGCAAACACGCTCTACAAAAATTGCAAAACGAGGCTTTCCGGGTGAAGTAAGATTATATCAGGTGGAAACATGCACTTGGAGAAAGAACTAAATACAACCAGAGATTGTAACTCTGAAGGCAAATATAAGAGCATATTTTTACTCTTAATATCTTTAAATACATGTAACTATTTAAATCCAAAATTACAAGCATATTGCAGAGATAGTGCAGGTTTGGGTTCAGACCATAGCAATAAAGCAAGTATCACAATAAAATAATATTTTTGTTGGTGGAGGGTCTTGCCTCCTTCAATTTGTAAGAAAACAAAACATCTGTGAGGCACAATAAAGCAAAAAGCAATAAAATGAGGTATGCCTGTATAATACATAGGTTCATAATGTCTGAAAATACAATATATCTGACAAAAATGATATAAAAGACAAAGGTGGGAAAGTATGCTCACAAGGTTCTTATATTTTAAGAAAAGTGATGCAACATTAACTCCAAGTAGAATGTATATTATAATCCATGGAACAAACACTAAGAACATAATACAGAGAGATATAACTAAAAAGTCGATAGATTTTTTAAAAATCTTAAAAATAGCCCCAAAGAAGGCAGGTTAGAAGGAATAGAACAACAACAACAAAAATAGAGGGAAAAGCAATAGAAAAGAGTAAAGTGGCAGACGGAAGTCAGATCATAACAAGGTACAAGGTACATGTAACTTGACATTGACTAATCACTCCATTGGAAAACAACGATTCTCAGAATGAAAAAATAGCTGATCCAACTCTTCACTGTCGTAACAGACTGACTTTAAATATAATCACAAAGATAGGTTAGAAGGAAAATGACAGGAAAATATATACGCAAATAGAAGGCATAAGAACACTGAAGGGGTTATATTAATATCAGATAAAACAGGCTTTTAAGACAAAGAATATACCAGAGGTAAAGAGGGACATTTTGTGATCAAAGTTAAATTCATCAGGAAGATCTGACAGTCATAAGTGTCTATGCATCTAATAACAAATCCTCAAAATAAGAATAAATGAGAAAAATAGGTAATTCCATAAAAATAATGGATTTTAACATCCCTTACTTGGCAAATGATACAATAACTAGACAAATATATAAAATTAGTAAAGACAGATTGAAATCCAAAACACTGTCAACCACCTTTAATTCATTATTATGTGTAGAATATTGTATGCAACAACTGGAGAATATGCATTTTTTACAATTATATATAATGAATTCATCTTGCAAGAACACAGGCTAAGCCATAAAACCAGCTTCAATATATTTAAAAGGATTAAAATCATACATATTTTAATAATAAATCTAATAGCATTTGGAAATTAAAACACTTCTAGATAATTCCTGGATCGCATTAGAAATCATGTTGGAAATGTGTTAATGTTCTCAAACCAAATTACCTAATGAAAATATAAAGTACCAAAATTTGTGAGTTCAGATAAAGCAGTGTTTTTGAGGCATTTATACCTACAAATATCCCTATTAATTATAAAGAAAATTATTATAAGATGAGTGCCTTCACTATACTACACACACACACACACACACACACACACACACACACACACACACATACAGATTGTGTGTATAAGATTAGATGAATAATTGGGACAAATTATCAACCAGAAATAGAATTAAGGATATGAGAATATATCCTTGGATAAAGAGAAATTAGGAATATAATTGTTAGATAAAATTTTATTTTATTGGGGAAGGACTGTTTACATATACAACCAAAGTTAGCTATAGATTATAAAAATGTTCTTTTACTCACATTACTCCCTTAAAATTCATAACAATCAACTTAAAAGTACACCAAAAGGTTGCAGGTTTCATTCCTGCCAGGGCACATGCCTAGGTTGCAGGTCAATCCCTGAGCAGGGCACATGCAGGAGGCAACTAGTCAATGTTTCTCTCTCACGTGGATGTTGATGTTTCTATCTCTTTTCCTCTCTTCCTCTCCTCTTCCTTTCTCTTTAAAAATCAATGAAAACATTTCCTAGGGTGAGGTTTAAATATATATATATATATATAATAAAAATGTCAAAAGACAGATGATTATGAGAAAAGATTCAATACAAATACAGACATCTTTAATACACATGGTTTGCCGGGGTCCAACCCCAGCAGGTCCAGGGGTCCCCTAAGGTGTGGACAGAGTCGGCGAAGAAGGAATGACACGGAGGCAGCCTTTGGGTGATCATCATAGCCAGGTTCCTCTAGCCAGGTTCTGTCCAGGCTCTCCAGTCAGGTTCAGTGTCCAGGTTCCAGTCAGGTTCTCCTGCCAATCTCTGTAGTCAGGTTCAGTCCAGGATCCCTTGCCATGTTCTCCCGCTAGGCTCTGTCTCTAGGCTCCGAGGCCAGTCCCTCTCCAGGATCCTCCGGCATGCTCTCACCAGCGAAGTTCTTCTGTCTCTAGAGAACGCTCTGTGTAGGTTCTGTGCCTAGGCTCTGTCTCTCTTGGTCCTGTCTTCCAAGCCCTGTGTTCTCAGTTCTGTCTGTTGTTGTCTTGTTGCATCTGTATTTATACCAGTTGATTCTAATCCTGTCAATTTCTATTACAAAGGTTAGGGTGTTTCTTATCTCCATTCCAGGGAGTAAAGATTATGTAGCTTAAGCATGATTGTTTGTAGTTAAATTGATTAACTACCCGCCTGGCACTTAGTTAAGGAGTTTCATCCCCTCCCTAACTTCAGGGGAAAATCCCTACCTGGGGATTCAACCTTTCTCGGAGAGGTGACCTTGGTTAAAACACAGCGCCAAGAAGGTGAGCAAACATATTAAGAACCATATGCTATATATGCCAGGTCCCTTGAAACAGCAAGGATGGACCGGCTCCCGGCAAATTCCCCCTTTTTTATTTTTTAAAGGCAGGCATTAAAAAGAAAAACCTCAAATGCTCTCTTGTATCCATTTTAAGAGTAGGATTGGCGCTTTCCGCTATTACCTGAGTCCTGATCTATCATCCCAGGGAGAGCTTGCCAATCCTGCACTTTCCCAGGGTAGAAAGGCTGCAGTGGGGTTAAGGATAAGGCTCCTTGGGCCTACCTTCTCCCATGCCATTACATTTACCTCTCCTTCCTCAGAAAAGCATGGACATATTTGTTGTACAAAACGTTCTGTCTGACTGGGAGTAACCTTAATTCCTCTGCTAGCAAGCATATATGTTAAAAGATCAATACAGAGTCTTATTTCTTTAGACTCAGTATGGCACATCTTCTTAATCTAAAGATCAATACAGAGTCTTCTTTCTTTGGACTCAGTATGGCACATCTTCTCAATCTAAGTTCTGTACTATCCACCTTCTTACCCTACTTATCCTCTATAGGGGGGTCTGTAGCACCCTGGTGGAGTCCTATCCATCCCGAGTGTGGGGGTTCTCAATGGGGGGGAGCTTACCTAGGGGAATCCTGTTCCAGGGGTTCCCAAAGGTGTGGACGGAGTCGGCGAAGACTATCCACCCTATTCCTATGGTGGAGTCCAATCCGTCCCGAGTGTGGGGCGCTTACCTAGGGGAACCCTGTTCGGGCGCCAGATGCTGGGGTCCAACCCCAGCAGGTCCAGGGGTCCCCAAAGGTGAGGACGGAGTCGGTGAAGAAGGAATGACACGGAGACAGCTTTCAGTTGATCAGCAGCCTAGCCAGGATCTCCAGCCAAGTTCCGGTCTCGATCTCCAGAGAGGTTCTGCTTAGGCTCTCCAGAAAGGTTCTGTCCAGGTACTCCAGTCAGGTTCAGTGTCCAGGTTCCAGTCAGGTTCTCCTGCCAATCTCTGTAGTCAGGTTCAGTCCAGGATCCCTTGCCATGTTCTCCCGCTAGGCTCTGTCTCTAGGCTCCGAGGCCAGTCCCTCTCCAGGATCCTCTGGCATGCTCTCACCAGTGAAGTTCTTCTGTCTCTAGAGAACGCTCTGTGTAGGTTCTGTGCCTAGGCTCTGTCTCTCTTGGTCCTGTCTTCCAAGCCCTGTGTTCTCAGTTCTGTCTGTTGTTGTCTTGTTGCATCTGTATTTATACCAGTTGATTCTAATCCTGTCAATTTCTATTACAAAGGTTAGGGTGTTTCTTATCTCCATTCCAGGGAGTAAAGATTATGTAGCTTAAGCATGATTGTTTGTAGTTAAATTGATTAACTACCCGCCTGGCACTTAGTTAAGGAGTTTCATCCCCTCCCTAACTTCAGGGGAAAATCCCTACCTGGGGATTCAACCTTTCTCGGAGAGGTGACCTTGGTTAAAACACAGTGCCAAGAAGGTGAGCAAACATATTAAGAACCATATGCTATATATGCCAGGTCCCTTGAAACAGCAAGGATGGACCGGCTCCCGGCAATGTTTTACAAAATAATTTTAGAATTTTAATAAAATAATGCAATTCAAAAGAGAAGTAATGCTGGACATAAGGAGAGTTGTTTAGTTTGACTGGTAATCAAGTATATGTCATTTAAAACAGTGAATACCATTTTTTATCCAAAATATTGGCAACACATTTTTAAGTGGGTAAAAGCATCTTAGCATAATTAGATTTTTTTCCTTCATCAATCATTTTTATCTGGAATGTTAAGTTTCTAAAGTGGCATTTGAAGCAAAATAAACTTGGGAGCCAGCACAGGACGAGCTGGGCTGTGAGAGTTTAGGAAACAAAACTCAGTGCTACAGGATGGAGCCGAGAGAGTGGAGTGTGAGGAGGATGAAGGCAGCCACAGGAAAGACATGGCAGGAGAAGTGAGGGTCTCAGGAATGGGCACAGGTCATCTCCCCAGCAGCTGGTTAAGCATAACAACATGTAGGAACCCTCATGCGGGAGAAACGCCCCGCCTTCCCCAGCAGGGCACTAGACTGCATGAGTTGCAGGCAAAGGAATCTCAGGGTGCCCCCAGCCCTGCCATCTCTCCCTGCAGGGAAATTCCCACTGAACAGGGAATGTGCAGTTGCATCTGCCCGTTGGGGGTCAGGCAGATGCACTGGAGTCCCTGCTGCTGCCAAGCCTGGCTTTCTTCATCTCACAAAGCAGGGTGTCTACAAGGTGGGAGGGAAATGAAAGTGCAGAAGTCACTGGCCTGGGACAGTGAGGTGTTCCTTCCCACACCTGCCCATTGCCCCCGAGGTCAGATTAAACATCAGGGACGCTCTGTGCATTGTCATGTACCTGGAACATGGGTACCAGGAACATGGGTGCCTCCGAGGGAAGGCAGAGAAGGGGGGCGGGGGGCGCGTGAGTGAAAAGACATCACCCAAAGACCTTGCAGGCATATATGCATAACGCATGGACACGGACAACTGGGGGTTAAAGGCCTGGGTATGGGGTGGAGGCAGGCTAGAGGAAGTAAATGGGGGGGGGGGAAGGGGACACATGTAACTCTTTCAACAGTAAAGATTTTTTAAAAAATCTGTAGTAGCTCACCCTGAAGTGGTGAATCCCTAGACGCAAGCACAGCTCAGCCCACCAGCCACTGTCCTATACAAATGCTAAAGTGTTTTAGGAGGTCCCTTTGCCTTCCCTCTGATAACATCCTACTTTGCCTGATTCTGATTGGTGTGTGTGTGTGTGTGTGTGTGTGTGTGTGTGTGTGTGTGTGTGTGTGTTCCTCCTTGAAAGCTTCCTTGGTATACACTTTTTTCTATTTTTTAAGACCTCAAAGAAAGACCTTTCTGAATTTTTATTTATTTAAATATATTTTTCCTTTTTTGTCTTTCTAATGTTGTTGTTATAGATTTTTTTCAAACCAGGTTTTAGAAGTCCTAACGCAAATGCTACTGTCCTCACTAAAGCTGAAAAAGCTACAAATGTTCATAGTTGCAAATTTAGTCCCCAGTCTTAATACCTTGATCTATGGAACAAGTAAAAGCCAGTGGTCATATTGATAAGGAGCTACCAATTAAAGCTAGTTTAGATTTTTGATTGTCTCCCCTTTTTGGGTCAATGCTTTGCATGTGTCTGTAAAAGCGGGTTGTTCCAGGCACAGAGCCTAGAGCCAGACTCCCTGAATTTGAATCTCTGCTTGGCACTTATGAATTCTATGCTATTGGAATAGTATTTCTGTGCTTCAGAAATATTTCAGTATTGGTACAAAGAAGGAAAATTATAGTTTTGTACTTAAAAGATTGAAGTATCGAATAAATAATCCTATATAATAAAAGGGTAATATGCCAACTGACCCTAACGGGGAATGGCTGGTCGCTATGATGCACACTGACCACAAGGAGACAGTTGCTCAATGCAGGAGCTACCCCCTGGTGGTCAGTGAGCTTCCACAGGGAGTGGGCCTAAGCTATCAGTTGGACATCCCCCAAGGGGTCCTGGACTGCAGGAGGGCACAGGCCAGGCTGAGGGGCACACCCTCCCAGTGCACGAATTTTTATGCACCAGGCCTCTAGTTAAATATAAAGCACTTGGACTAGTGCCTAGCATATTTATAAAACCTTAATAAAAGGTCCTTTTAATAAATGGCAAAACATTACTGTTTTTTAAAATTATAATATGAAATGTAGAGACAACGCAAGGAACCAAATTTGTCAAAGGACTATCAAGAGACTTTAATAAATTATAATTTTTGTTGTGTCTTAAAACTAGCATAACTACATCAAAATAAAAAGCTTCTGCACAGCAAAAGAAACCATCAACAAAACAATGAGAAAACCCAGTGCATGGGAAAACATATTTGCCAATGTCATATCTGATAAGGGCCTAATCTCCAAAATTTATAGGGAACTCATACAACTTAACAAAAGGAAGATAAACAATCCAATCAAAAAGTGGGCAAAGGACCTAAATAGACACTTTTCAAAAGAGGACATTCAGAAAGCCAAGAGACATATGAAAACATGCTCAAAGTCACTAATCATCCGAGAGATGCAAATCAAAACAACAATGAGGTACCATCTCACACCTGTCAGAATGGCTATCATCACGAAATCAACAAACGACAAGTGCTGGAGAGGATGTGGAGAAAAAGGAACACTCGTGCACTGCTGGTGGGAATGCAGACTGGTGCAGCCACTATGGAAGACAGTATGGAGTTTCCTCAAAAAACTAAAAATGGAACTCCCATTTGACCCTGTGATCCCACTTCTAGGAATATATCCCAAGAAACCAGAAACACCAATCAGAAAGGATATATGCACCCCTATGTTCATAGCAGCACAATTCACTGTAGCTAAGATCTGGAAACAGCCTAAGTGCCCATCAGTAGATGAATGGATTAGAAAACTGCCGGGGTCTAGCCCCAGCGGGTCCAGGGGTCCCCAAATGCGTAGACGGAGTCGACGAAGAAGGAATGACACGGAGACAGCGTTCAGTTGATCAGCAACCCAGCCAGGATCTCTAGCCCGAATCTCCAGAGAGGTTCTGCTTCGGATCTCCAGCGAGGTTCTGTAGCCATCTTCCCTCACTAGGTTCTCCAGCCAGGTTCAGTCACCAGGCTCTCCAGTCAGGTTCAGTGTCCAGGTTCCAGTCAGGTTCTCCTGCCAATCTCTGTAGTCAGATTCAGTCCAGGATCCCTTGCCATGTTCTCCCGCTAGGCTTTGCCTCCAAGCTCCGAGGCCAGTCCCTGTCCAGGATCCTCCGGCATGATTTCTCCAGCGAAGTTCTTCTATCTCTAGAGAACGTTCTGTGTAGATTCTGTGCCTAGGCTCTGTCTCTCTTGGTCCTGTCTTCCAAGCCCTGTCTGAGTTCTGTCTCTTGCTGTCTTGTTCTGAGTTCTGTGTTCTGAGTTCTGAGTTCTAAATTCTGTGTGTTTCTGTCTTGTTACAACTGTATTTATACCAGTTGATTCAATCCTATCAATCTCTATTACAAAGGTTAGGGCGTTTCTTATCTCCATTCCAGGGAGAAAAGATTATGTAGTTTAAGCATGATTGTTCGTAGTTAAAGGGATTAATTACCCGCCTGGCACTTAGTTGAGGGGTTTTATTCCCTCCCTAACTTCAGGGGAAAATCCCTACCTGGGGATTCAACCTTTCTCTGAGAGGTGACCTTGGTTAAAACACAGCGCCAAGAAGGTGAGCAAACATATTAAGAACCATATGCCATATATGCCAGGTCCCTTGAAACAGCAAGGATGGACCGGCTCCCGGCAGAAAACTGTGGTACATCTACACAATGGAATACTTTGCTGCTGTAAAAAAGAAGGAACTCTTACCATTTGCAAAGGCATGGATGGAGCTGGAGAGCATTATGCTAAGTGAAATAAGCCAGTCAATGAAGGAAAAATACCACATGATCTCACTCATTCATGGACAATAGAGACCATTATAAACTTTTGAACAATAATAGATACAGAGGCAGAGCTGCCTCAAACAGATTGTCAAACTGCAGCGGGAAGGCTGGGGAGGGTTGGGGGGCAAGAGGGAGGGGGGTAAGAGATCAACTAAAGGACTTGTATGTATGCATATAAGCATAACCAATGGACACAAGACACTGGGGGGTAGGGGAGGCCAGGGGATTGTCAAGGGCAGGGTGAAAAAAGGACACATATGTAATACCCTTTGTAATACTTTTAGCAATAAAATAAATAAATAAATAAATAAATAAATAAATAAATAAATAAAAACTAGCATAACTGAAGCCATTTGTGGAATCATAATTTTCCTTAGTAGAACATTCTCTAAAGTTATTACATGAAACCATGAACAGAGTGTACTAGTACAGTAAGAAGCGCTGACCACAGTGAACTGAAGTATCAAGAAGTATAGATGATGCCTGGCCTCTTTTGCTTGGTGGTTAGAGTGTTGTCCTGGGGACTAAAGGATTGCGGGTTCAATTCCCAGGCAAAGGCAGGTACCTAAGATGCAGGCTCCCCAGACCTTGTAGGGGCACGTGCGGGAGGCAACCAATCAATGTTTCTCTCTCACATGGAGGTTTCTCTCTCACTCCCCCTTCTCCCTCCCTTCCACTCTCTCTAAAAATCAATGGAAGAAAATACTGTAGGGTGAAGACAAAGATGAAGATGAAGACGAAGACGAAGAAGAAGAGATGATAAAAAGCCAAAATGTAAGCATTTGATATTCATTCTGATGCATATTCTTTCTAGGTCCAGGAACCACACGCCCTAGTTTTAATTGTGATCTTACTCATTTTTCTTAGCACAAGATCTGCCTTTTAGACCTTCAGATTAAAAATTGGAGAAGATATCAGCATAGAAACAGTTTATAGTTAAATGAACTGCAGCATTTTTTTTATAACCCAGATTCTCTATTACAATTCAAAACTGCAACTTGAGCTTGAAAAACAACAACAAAACAAACAAAAAGACAAATGCCACTGGGATAAGCTAGAGAAGGAAAAAGTCTGTAATGGCAGTCTAACTTTCCTGTTCTCGCGTTCCTTTGATATTCTTAATTAAGGACAGTTGTTCTCCGAGTTCCCATAGAAATGTCTCCTTTCCTCTCTTTCCTGCTAATAACTTTCACAATGATTTGTATTTACAGTGAGAGGCAAAAATAAGACTATGAATTAGGCCACCTCGTCCTAAAGAACTAATTAATGTTTCCCCCCAATGCAGAGCACAATGCTTAAAAACCCAGTCAGCGCGGCTCTCACCTTGATCTGAACCCTTTACCTGTGCACAGAGCAGCCCCGGATGTGGATCAGATGGTCCCTAGCCGCCCTGGCTCACATCAGGCCTAAGGGAACTACCTGGAGGTCAGCCCTGATGCACTCTCTCAGCTAAGAGAGGTTCCTGCCCGACGCCCCACTTCCCCAGTTCTCTCCTCTCCTGGCACAAAGCTCATAATTATTGAATCTGGGTCATGTCTTTGTGAGGTTCCATTTGGCTACTTCTCTAGTGAATGTTTGAAATGTCCCATAATATGTTAAAAAAACTAATAAAGAGATTATTACTCTTTATATTTTACCAGAAGCTTTATGCAAGCCTGTTTCTGCTCAAGAAAATTAAAGATTTTTAGATGACTTATCAACCCAGGAAAGTCTTAAACACAGCATAAAACTAATTTATTTATTTACCACCCTCTCCTCTCATGGATGATAAACAGACATATGGATGAAAAGGATTATAAGGCAAAAACCATCATTTCTTTTACCTCCACCTCCCCCCTCCATTGATATTTAGAGAGAGTGGAAGGGAGGGAGGAGAGAGAGAGAGAGAGGTGAGAAAGACACTTTGATTGGTTGCCTCCCACAGGTGCCCTGACAGGGGTCAGGGATGGAGCCTACAACTAAGGCAGGTACATACCCTTGACCAGAATCAAACCCGCCACCCTTCAGTCAGAGGGCCGGCGCTCTAACCACTGGCAGGGGCATAATTTCTTTTTCCATGTGAATTCTTATTAAGCAATACTGGGCTTTTAAACCAGACCATCATAACTTAAGTTTTCTTCAATGCATTTGTTGTTAGGTATCCTTCTACCACTCGAACTCGCCCTGCAGTGCGTTAGCAACGCTTCATAAAAATGTCTAAATTCTGTAAAGCAAAACCTGATGTTTCTCTCCTATACATTCACTTCCACTCCTTTCTTTTTCCATGCTTTATTCATCATGGCGCTGGAAAATTTAAATAACTTTAACAAATAGTGGAGTAATTTTTTTCATATAGGACTTGGGTTCTATAGTTAATTTGTCAGATAGAGTCAAAATTACCCCTGACAATTTCTTAACATTCAGCTTCACTGAGAATGCAACCCTGCTTGGTAATGATTTTAAATATACAAAATAAACATTAGAGTATATTTTATCCTATAAAAGAGAAAGGGAGGGAGTAAAAAAACAAAACAGGATAATGGCAGGGTATAAAGCTCAGCACCTGTAAAATTCCCTGGATTACCAATATTCTTGTTTCTGGTTTAACATTTTTTAAAAATATATCTTATTGATTTTTTACAGAGACGAAGGGAGAGAGATAGAGAGTTAGAAACATCGATGAGAGAGAAACATTGATCAGCTGCCTCCTGCACACCCCCCAACTGGGGATGTGCCCACAACCAAGGTACATGCCCTTGACCAGAGCCGAACCTGGGACCTTTCAGTCCGCAGGCTGACGCTAACCACTGAGCAAAACCGGTTTCGGCTGGTTTAACATTTTTTGACACACACACAATAAAGCTCATCTCTCTCCCTGCCTCTTTCTCTCTTCCCCATCTCTCGGTCCTTTCCTCCTTCCTCCCATAATTACTGGTGTACCTGGAGAAGGAAGGAGTGGAGAGACAGGTAGATTTGAATCAGTGTTAAGTTAATCTATGACATGGCTTTAGTTACTACTCTATATGTATTCTTTCTAGTTGAACAATAAATCTTTTTTTAAGACGTTCAAAGACTACACATGTGACTCCTCCTCTTCTCTCCACTTGCAGTTCCAAACAACAGGGTCACCTACCATCAGCTCAGCAACGCTTGCCCGGACCAGGCACATGACACAATCATTCTCGATTTACCGAGGAAGGGAGGCTCTTAATGTTTTGAAATTTTAAAAATAATATTTATAAAGTAAGCATTCCTATTATTTACTTGAAAAATGAATCTTGCCGGGAGCCGGTCCATCCTTGCTGTTTCAAGGGACCTGGCATATATGGCATACGGTTCTTAATATGTTTGCTCACCTTCTTGGCGCTGTGTTTTAACCAAGGTCACCTCTCTGAGAAAGGTTGAATCCCCAGGTAGGGATTTTCCCCTGAAGTTAGGGAGGGAATAAAACCCCTCAACTAAGTGCCAGGCGGGTAATTAATCCCTTTAACCACGAACAATCATGCTTAAACTACATAATCTTTTCTCCCTGGAATGGAGATAAGAAACGCCCTAACCTTTGTAATAGAGATTGATAGGATTGAATCAACTGGTATAAATACAGTTGTAACAAGACAGAAACACTCAGAACTTAGAACAGAATCAAGAAGACAGAACGTTCTCTAGAGACAGAAGAACTTTGCTGGAGAGAGCATGCCGGAGGATCCTGGACAGGGACTGGCCTCGGAGCCTAGAGACAGAGCCTAGCGGGAGAACATGGCAAGGGATCCTGGACTGAACCTGACTATAGAAATTGGCAAGAGAACCTGACTAGAACCTGGTGACTGAACCTGACTGGAGTACCTGGACAGAACCTCTCTGGAGAGCCTAAGCAGAGCCTCTCTGGAGATCAAGACCAGAACTTGGCTGGAGATCCTGGCTAGGCTGCTGATCAACTGAACGCTGTCTCTGTGTCATTCCTTCTTCGCCGACTCCGTCCACACCTTTGGGGACCCCTGGACCTGCTGGGGCTGGACCCCGGCATATGGCGCCCGAACAGGGACCCCTAGGTAAGCGCCCTGCACTCGGGACGGATAGGACTCCACCGTAGGAAGAGGGTGGATAGTCTTCGCCGACTCCGTCCACACCTTTGGGAACCCCTGGAACAGGATTCCCTTAGGTAAGCCCCCCCCCATTGAGAACCCCACACTCGGGACGGATAGGACTCCACCAGGGTGCTACAGACCCCCCTATAGAGGATAAGTAGGGTAAGAAGGTGGATAGTACAGAACTTAGATTGAGAAGATGTGCCATACTGAGTCCAAAGAAAGAAGACTCTGTATTGATCCTTAGATTGAGAAGATGTGCCATACTGAGTCCAAAGAAAGAAGACTCTGTATTGATCTTTAGATTAAGAAGATGTGCCATACTGAGTCTAAAGAAAAAAGACTCTGTATTGATCTTTTAACATATGTGCTTGCTAGCAGAGGAATTAAGGTTACTCCCAGTCAGACAGAACGTTTTATACAAGAAGTATGTCCATGCTTTTCTGAGGAAGGAAAGGTAAATGTAATGGCATGGGAGAAGGTAGGCCCAAGGAGCCTTATCCTTAACCCCACTGCAGCCTTTCTACCCTGGGAAAGTGCAGGATTGGCAAGCTCTCCCTGGGATGATAGATCAGGACTCAGGTAATAGCAGAAAGCGCCAATCCTACTCTTAAAATGGATATAAGAGAGCATTTCAGGTTTTTCTTTTTAATGCCTGCTTTTAAAAAATAAAAAAGGGGGAATTTGCCGGGAGCCGGTCCATCCTTGCTGTTTCAAGGGACCTGGCATATATGGCATACGGTTCTTAATATGTTTGCTCACCTTCTTGGCGCTGTGTTTTAACCAAGGTCACCTCTCTGAGAAAGGTTGAATCCCCAGGTAGGGATTTTCCCCTGAAGTTAGGGAGGGAATAAAACCCCTCAACTAAGTGCCAGGCGGGTAATTAATCCCTTTAACCACGAACAATCATGCTTAAACTACATAATCTTTTCTCCCTGGAATGGAGATAAGAAACGCCCTAACCTTTGTAATAGAGATTGATAGGATTGAATCAACTGGTATAAATACAGTTGTAACAAGACAGAAACACTCAGAACTTAGAACAGAATCAAGAAGACAGAACCTACACAGAACGTTCTCTAGAGACAGAAGAACTTTGCTGGAGAGAGCATGCCGGAGGATCCTGGAGAGGGACTGGCCTCGGAGCCTAGAGACAGAGCCTAGCGGGAGAACATGGCAAGGGATCCTGGACTGAACCTGACTATAGAAATTGGCAAGAGAACCTGACTAGAACCTGGTGACTGAACCTGACTGGAGTACCTGGACAGAACCTCTCTGGAGAGCCTAAGCAGAGCCTCTCTGGAGATCAAGACCAGAACTTGGCTGGAGATCCTGGCTAGGCTGCTGATCAACTGAACGTTGTCTCCGTGTCATTCCTTCTTCGCCGACTCCGTCCACACCTTTGGGGACCCCTGGACCTGCTGGGGCTGGACCCCGGCAGAATCTGGTATTCACAAACGACAGAAACTTAATTAGCTTAAGCAATAAAAACAACTGTATTCATGCCATTCCCTGGAAGAGACCTCCTGGTGACCCACAGCATTTTTGAAAAATGTCTTAAGTTCCAGGGCCTTAAGGACTAGAATCAGCCAGGCCGGTGTGGCTCAGTGGTTGAGCGTCAACCTATGAACCAGGAGATCATGAATAAATTCCCAGTCAGGGCACATGACTGGGTTGTAGGCTCGATCCCCAGTGCGGGGCATGCAGGAGGCAGCTGATCAATGATTCCCTCTCATCATTGATGTTCCTATCTCTCTCTCCCTCTTCTTTCCTCTCTGAAATCAATAAAATATATATATTTTAAAAAAGATTAGAATCAGGATCTAGTCAGTGACCAAAGGTTTCAAACACACATCTTTCAGCATAGCAATCCCAGAAGTCTGTGTCTGAGACTTACCTATAGAATGTTCATTATCCCCTAGAGAGAATAAGTTACCACAATTGGCCAAAGTTAGCACGCACATCAATATCTATAGTTACAGGGCTCGATGTCTTCTCAGAAAAAAAGGAAACAAGAGGAAAAGTACCCTTGGCAGTCAAAAACAGTATCTCCATCGTGGCTCTTGGGATACGCATGAGAATATGAAGTCAGCTTTGTTATATCAAGTGCTTTTTTGTAACTCTCTATACTGTGTGCTATAAATACATCCACAGGTCAGTCCCTACATGGTCCAGAGATTTGCATTCTTTGAAAAACCCATTTTCATTTAAAAATTTACATTTCACTTCAATACTAATACCATAAGCTAGATACTATGTTGAGATAGATAATTGTGGCTGCACATCTGGAATTTTAAACCACCGTACTGATAACAGGACAAACTTCTGGGAGGGTATCTAATGGATTGCAGAAATAGGAACATAAAAGAATTCTGGACCAGGGAGTGTAAAATTGAAGATGATAAGATAAAAAGGATTCTGACCACATATTTAATTCAATCTCATAATAGTTCTTAAAACATCATTAAGAAAATCATATAAAAAAGGCAAAGCAGACTAATCAATAAAGAAACTTAAAAGAATACAAATCAATAGTCTAGTTCTTTTCCAAATACAGAAGCCACAAACCTGAATCTCATCTCATTTTTGTCAATAGTTGTTTAATATCACTTTGAAAAACATAGAAAGATTGCTATTGTAAAGATGAATAAATGGGATAAAATTCTGCATAATCAATAGCATCTTTTTTCTTAGATTTATAAATACATTTTAGGTATTTTTTTGCAAGACCAGAGAATTACTGGATATAACATACATTTAACTGATTATTCACAATCTGAAAATAAGTACTAAATCTTTATATTCTTGAGATAAAGTCATTTCATGAAAATTCATAAGCTATATGTAATTGTGTTAGGCCAAATATGAGTGCATAAAATATTCAGCTTTCTGAATTTAACATGGCTTGTTTATACTGCTATCTAGTTTAATTAGCTTCCAATCTCACATAGAAATGCTAATGCTTTAATGTCTAAATAAAATGCACAATGAAAACCCAGGTAATTTTTAGTATCTACAACGGTAGCTATCAAATCCTAGCAGGTCGGTGGAGATTCCCATTGGAAGGTAAGATTGGTGATTTGCATGTGGCCCAAGAAATGACAACAAATTATGGGGCACTTACTATATGCCAGCCCCGTTTAAGGCAATTTAAAACATAAATGCTTTATAATAGAGCATCTACTCATAGAAATCAAAGTATGTTATTAATAAGAAGTCTGAGGCTTAGAGATACCCTGCTGTCAGCAGAGTCAGAATTGAGTCGGGTTCCATTCCGAAGCCAATTCTATTATTTACTGCAGTGAACTTGTCTCCTAATGGTAGACTTACACTGATGGGGAGAAGAATTGTTCCCAACTATGGTTTTCATTCCCTCTGAGAAGATTAAACAGCTGTGCCCAGTGCCCTGTGACTCAGTGCAGGAAGCACTATGGATACTGATGTACAGAATATTTACATTCCAACAGTTATGAAACAAGTACTTCTTAGACTCCCTGCTTCCCACTGTGCAGACAAAACCTCAAGTGGAGAAAGCCTTTTCACAGTCACTGCTCACTATTGGTGACTAATTCTGATGTCCAGCAGTGCATCTTGGGAGCATGAAAACAAAGTCACCCCAAAAGGACAGAGAAAAATAAAAGAACCTGGATACCCCACAACCCAGGGGGTTAACCATCCCAGGCCTGGGTGACACACCTCTGGAATTCTTCCCGTGGCGAGAAACAGTCACACTGCCCTTGCCTAGCCCACTACTGCTGGGTCTCTATTACTTGTGGCCAAATACAATTTTAACTATAACACAACGTCTGTGTGACTGCCTAAAAGTTCCTCATGTGACGCCTGTGGAGTCAAACGGGGAAGAAAATGAGGAAAGAAAGTAAAGAGGGAAGGAGGCAGAATGAGGAAGGTAACTAGATAAGATATGAGACGAATTACGACAGCTTGTTTCTCCTTAATGCACATGTTCAAAAATTTCCGCAGAATAAGAAGATAGACCATAGCATTGTATCCTCTGCAAAAACATTAATTATATTCACCAAGTACTTGTTGGAAATATTTGTGTTGGCCCTTGTGGAAAAAAACAAATCTCTACCACATGTTGAATAAATTTCTCAGCTAAGCCATTCTTTTATTTGTGCTACAGATCTTGCTTGGTCATAATTTGCTTTATTCTGTTTGCTAATGGTTAATGTGATAAGCTTGATCCATATTCATAAGTGAGATTAATTTGTAGTTGCCTTTTTTATACTATCAATATTAAGTTTTTTATGGAATTATAAATTATTTATCAAACAGGGATTTTCTTATTTTTCTATGCCTTTATGCATTTTAAATAGCACTAATATTTACCAATTGAAAAGATCAGATAAAATTAATATATGAAGCTTTCTATTGTCAATCTTGAACATTTGTATTAACTATTTTGTTAACTCAGGCTAATTGGCCATAAAGTTTGCCTGTTCTCTCTAGGGTCATATATTTTTTTAATTAATAGACTTCCTTAGAATTGTTTTAGGTTTGCAGAAAAATTGAGCAAAAATGTACAGACAGATTCCATATCCTTTCTCCCTTCTCACTCTTCCCTACTCCCCCAGAGTTTTCCTTCTGATTAACATCCTGCTTTAGTAGAGTATATTTCTTCTAACTGATGAGCTAATGTTGCCAATTATGAACTGAAAGCCATAGTTTGCATTAAGATTCACTCTTTGTGTGGGTTTTGACAAATGTATAATAATATGAATTCACCGTTACAGTGTCATACAGAATGGTCTCACTGCCCCCAAACCGTTTATATCTCCCTCCCTCAGCCCTGCCCCAGGCTTTTTACTGTCTCTGAGGATGCCACAGAGCTGGAATCAGACGCTATGCAGCCTTTGCAGCTTGGCTTCTTTTACTGAGTGACACGCATTTAAGTTCCCTGGGTGCTTTTTGACACAAGGCCTCACGCAGCCCAGTGCAGAGTTGCTAATGGAAGAAACTGAGGCCTCCTGACAACATAACACCTCGCTGGCCACGTGAGAGCCACCTTGGGAGTGGACCCTCCAACTCTCATCAGACCTTCACCTGACTCCACCCCATCCCGCTGCCAGGTCCCAGGAGCCTCACACTGCCGGGGTCCAACCCCAGCGGGTCCAGGGGTCCCCAAAGGTGTGGACGGAGTCAGCGAAGAAAGAATGACACGGAGACAGCGTTCAGTTGATCAGCAGCCTAGCCAGGATGTCAAGCCTGGATCTCCAGAGAGGTTCTGCTTCGGATCTCCAGCGAGGTTCGGTAGCCATGTTCCCTCGCTAGGTTCTCCAGCCAGGTTCTGTCCAGGCTCTCCAGTCAGGTTCAGTGTCCAGGTTCCAGTCAGGTTCTCCTGCCAATCTCTGTAGTCAGGTTCAGTCCAGGATCCCTTGCCATGTTCTCCCGCTAGGCTCTGTCTCTAGGCTCCGAGGCCAGTCCCTCTCCAGGATCCTCTGGCATGCTCTCGCCAGCGAAGTTCTTCTGTCTCTAGGCTCCGTGTAGGTTCTGTCTTCTGAATTCTGTCTCCTGAGTTCTGTGTTCTAAGTTCTGGGTGTTTCTGTCTTGCTACAACTGTATTTATACCAGTTGATTCAATCCTATCAATCTCTATTACAAAGGTTAGGGCGTTTCTTATCTCCATTCCAGGGAGAAAAGATTATGTAGTTTAAGCATGATTGTTCGTAGTTGAAGTGATTAATTACCCGCCTGGCACTTAGTTGAGGGGTTTTATTCCCTCCCTAACTTCAGGGGAAAATCCCTACCTGGGGATTCAACCTTTCTCTGAGGTGACCTTGGTTAAAACACAGCGCCAAGAAGGTGAGCAAACATATTAAGAACCGTATGTCATATATGCCAGGTCCCTTGAAACAGCAAGGATGGACCGGCTCCCGGCATCACACCGTGCACTCCACACTCACAGTTCTCACCCACAGAAACTATGAGAAACAATCTAAAGACGTTTGGGGGTGATTTTATCTACATCCATCGATCATTAATCCAGGGCCATCAGTTCCTCTAAGGTATGATTTGCTGTTTCCCGTGTGTCTTTGTAGGAACCAATGTCATCACAGTGTTTTCAGGAGAATCTGTGCTCTCCCCTGAGGACCTGCAGCACTTTCACCCCCACCTTCCCAGAGGCCTCTGCCTGGGCTCTCCTGCTGTCCATTTTGCTTTACCTGGCGAAGGGTTCTTCCTTGTTAGCTCTCAATTTAGTCCTTTTCTTTCACTGGTTCACACACACTAACGTTTCCTCTTCTGTGCTGTCTGGGTGCCCAGTTCAGTAATAGACTATTTCCCCCGATGGCTGTAGACGGACGTTTCCCTTTTCCGTTTCCTGGAAGTTGGGAAATTTATTCTCTTGCTATTTAGAGTTTATGATTTTACCAGGATATGCCTCTGGGTGTTCTTTGTTTTTCCTTCAGTGCAGCCTGTAACTTCGGGGAAACTTCTATATCTGCAAGTTCAGGCCTTTCCCCAAATTAAGGAAATTGCCCGGAATTGTTTGCTTTCTCTCTCCCTCCTGTTCCTTTTTCTCCTTCAGAAGAACCTGTTATTCCTGTTTAGTCTCTGAGATCTGTTCTCTTTCAGCTTTAATTTATTTTATTTGTCTGTGCTTTGAACTATTTTTTGCCTCCCATCTTCTATGTCAGTGATTCTCAACCTTCCTAATGCCTCGACCCTTTAATACAGTTCCTCATGTTGTGGTGACCCCCAACCATAAAATTATTTTCATTGCTACTTCATAACTGTAATGTTGCTACTGTTATGAATCGTAATGTAAATATCTGATATGCAGGATGTATTTTCATTGTTACAAATTGAACATAATTAAAGCATAGTGATTAATCACAAAAACAATATGTAATTATATATGTGTTTTCCGATGGTCTTAGGCGACCCCTGTGAAAGGGTCGTTCGACCCCCAAAGGGGTCGCAACCCACAGGTTGAGAACCGCTGTTCTATAGCATAAATCCAGCCTTCAGTCCTGATCGTCCTCTCCTTTAATTCACAAACTGACTTTTCCAAATTTTACTAGTGTGTTTCTGTGCTTCAGGAAGACTTGGTAACATTGCCATTAGGACGTTTAAGTGGTTGTTGTGTTTTTTTGTACTCAAGAGCCCATATTTTCTCTAGTAAGTCTGCATTACTGGGTGCAGGTTTTAATGGTCCAACCTGATTTTTCCTGTGTGTGGAGCCAATCAGAAGAGTGGTTATTTATTTATCTATGCCTCTCTCCACTGGCCTTGTTGGCCCTGGGGCATCACTTAGCTGTACACAGCTACGGGATTAGCCAGACCGTGAGTCTGCAGATGAAGGGCAAAGCCTGAGCCCCCACTGAGGCACTGCAGTAAGCCTGGCATTTCTCCCGGCTCCCAGTAATTCCCCCAAAAGCTCCCTCCACACCCCCTCCTCCTCCAGGAAGGACGATTAGGCCGCATTCTAGGCCAGCCGTGGGCAAACTATGGCCCGCGGGCCGGATCCGGTCCGTTTGAAATGAATAAAACTAAAAAAAAAAAAAAAAAAAGACTGTGCCCTTTTATGTAATGTTTACTTTGAATTTATATTAGTTCACACAAACACTCCATCCATGCTTTTGTTCCGGCCCTCCGGTCCAGTTTAAGAACCCATTGTGGCTCTCGAGTCAAAAAGTTTGCCCACCCCTGTATCTAGGCCTTTCCTGTTCCCCGCATCAACCTCTAAAATGTCTATACATCTTGAGGTCTCAGCAAGTCCCGGGGGCGCTGCCAGTGTCAGCAGCCACTTGGCTCACAGAGCAAACGGCCCACATTTGTGTAGCTGGGAGGGAGGAGGCCCAGCCCAGGCTCCGCATGCCCAGAATTCCCCGATTGGTGTTAAGATGGGAGAGGACTGAGCACACGTATTACAACAAGTCGCCAAACACAAGCAGCTCATAAGTTTTGCTTTGCTTTGAATCTCAGTGTCTGTAGGTCAAGTCTGAACGGCAGGAATCAAGTCTGGGCTGTAGGTTTCCAGCTGGAGGTGCCAGGGAAAGACCTGCCTCCTGGCACAGGGAGGGCACTGGCAGAAACTGCTCCCTGCAGAGGGGCAGTGAGGCCCTCATTGTCTTTACCACTGTCAGCTCGGAGCCAGTCTGCTCCTAGCGGCTGCCCACATCCTCTCTCATGCTTTCCATTTTGCCCTGCAGCTCTGGTCGGTCAACTCTCATGCTTCTAAAAGCTCCATCTTTTCTTCTGCCATGTCCCTTGGGAAGTTCCCTGTGTGTAAGGATTCATGTGATTGCATTGGACCCACTATCATCCATTACAATCTCCCTATTTTAAGATCCATAATCTTACTTACATCAGAATATTTATTCTGTCATGTCATGTAACATACAGATTCTACGAATTAGCACATGGATGTCTTGGAGGACCACTTCGTTTAACATGAGACATTTCAATATTGTTGGGAATAAACACATCAGAATGACCGAGTGTGCAGTCTTTAATTGCTTATCAACTAAATACTGCCTGAGGGCGTCCATGTTTAATCCAATCAAACGTAAGTTTAGATACCACACCGGGTAAATCTATACACAGGAGCCGTCAGGATACTGACCATAACATGCTCAGTGGTTGTGCACCATATCACCTAGAGTTCTGGCAGAACATTACTCAATAAAACCAGAATGAAAGCAACAAAAGCAGGTAGGTGGTTTTTAGTCGCTGTTTTCCATTGTATAAAAGAATTATCACACATTCCATGTCTTTCACAGTGAAAATAGATAAATGATTGGTATCTGTTAAAATAGCATTATGGTTTTCTGATTCTGAACTGAACTCCTTTTCCCCCCAAGTGTCTTATTAGGACAAATTCCAAATTATTAGCTCTTTTCTTCTTTTTCTTCTTTACCTGATTCCCCTTCCTTCAGAGTCCTGCACTGTGACCCTTGAAGTCTGCAAGGACTCCCGTGGCTTTCACAGTCCAGGGGGCCCTGCCCGAGGAGGCCTCCTGGTGAAGGGAGAACCCACAATCAGCCGACTGTGCAGGTGAAATGAAAGGTGTGCAGCCAATGCTAAGGGGCACAGACTGGCTCTTATATGCTCCACACAACAAAGGCTCTCTAATCTATAGACAGTTGTATGAATGTGAGCAATTTACAGTGTTTCAATAATCTATTATTACTGTAACATAGCTCATTTGAGACCCGGGAGCCCTTTCCCGGAAAATGAAGATTTGATTAAGGGTCTGCAGTACAGGCATCTGTGTTTTTATGACAGTGACATCTTCAAGACACCATCTCATATCCACGTACAGGTGGTGGGTGGCATGACATGAGCAGGAATTGCCTGTATTCCAGCGACCGTGAGCAGAACCCCCGAGGAGGGTCGGGCATCAGGACAGTGTCTCCGCTGTTGGATGCTGACATGGATCAGCTCTGCCTCTGATAGACCTGACCTTCGAACTTTAACTGCCTCCTGGTTTCTAGACCAAAGAGCTTCAGATCCAAGTAACCATCTTGTAGTATAAAATGGTAATTTAATGTAGTTACAACACTTCTAAAATCTCAGCAATCATTCCCCTTTATTATTGTACTAGAGGACCAGTGCACAAAATTTATGCATAGGGGTGGGGGTCCCTCAGCCCAGCCTATGCTCTCTTGCAATCCAAGACTCCTTGGGGGATGACCGACTGCCAGTCATCCCTCTCAAAATTTGGGACTTCTGGCTCCTAACCGCTAGCCTGCCTGCCTGCCTGATTGACCCTAACTGCTCACCTCCCTGCCTGATCACCCCTAACTGCTCGCCCGCTTGCCTGATCAACCCTAACCACCTCTGCCTTGGCCCTCACACCCAGGACCCAGGCTTCCCTCCCTCTGGTCAGCCACAGGCACCCAGGACCTGGGCCAGCTTCACCCGGATAGGCACCTGGGACCCTGGGTGGCTTCGCCCAGGCCCCAGCTTTGTCAGGAAGGACATCCAGAATGACGTCCAGAAGACTTTGGTCTATCAGGTCTAATTAGCATATTACCCTTGTATTACTATAGATTAGTAAAACTATGTAATTAATATGATATTTTAAAAATTGTTGCTATTTCTATAAATGTATTTTACCTTTGTGATCAATAAAATGACTATTCCTCTGCCGGGAGCCGGTCCATCCTTGCTGTTTCAAGGGACCTGGCATATATAGCATACGGTTCTTAATATGTTTGCTCACCTTCTTGGCGCTGTGTTTTAACCAAGGTCACCTCTCCGAGAAAGGTTGAATCCCCAGGTAGGGATTTTCCCCTGAAGTTAGGGAGGGAATAAAACCCCTCAACTAAGTGCCAGGCAGGTAATTAATCACTTTAACTATGAACAATCATGCTTAAGCTACATAATCTTTACTCCCTGGAATGGAGATAAGAAACGCCCTAACCTTTGTAATAGAGATTGATAGGATTGAATCAACTGGTATAAATACAGATGTAACGAGACAGCAACACTCAGAACTTAGAACACAGAACTCAGAACTTAGAACAGAATCAAGAAGACAGAACCTACACGGAGCCTAGAGACAGAAGAACTTCGCTGGAGAGAGCATGCCAGAGGATCCTGGACAGAAACTGGCCTCAGAACCTAGAGACAGAGCCTAGCGAGAGAACATGGCAAAAGATCCTGGACTGAACCTGACTATAGAACATGGCAAGAGAACCTGACTAGAACCTGGTGACCGAACCTGGCTGGAGATCTCAGACAGAACCTGGCTGGAGAACCTAGCGAGGGAACATGGCTACAGAACCTCGCTGGAGATCCGAAGCAGAACCTCTCTGGAGATCCAGACCAGAACTTGGCTGGAGATCCGGGCTAGAGATCCTGGCTAGGCTGCTGATCATCTGAACGCTGTCTCCGTGTCCTTCCTTCTTCGCCGACTCCGTCCACACCTTTGGGGACACCTGGACCTGCTGGGGTTGGACCCCGGCATTCCTCATTTTTTAAAAGATTCTTTAGCCCATTAACCTCTATATTTACAGCATAAACTTCAGAAAAATTTAACTCACTTTCATTCTATACATGATTGCATTTATTTATTTCATAGATCATAATTACCTCCAAACTTTTAAAGTAGTTTCAAAAATGGAGGAATTTAGTTTTTCTTTTAAATTTCTTTAGGACAAATTTATTGTTTTGAATTATGCTGAGTTTTACAGATAAAAGTTCAATGTGTTTGGAAGCCCTATTATGTAAGTTAGGCAAATTAATAAAAGTAAATAAGTTATGAGAATAAAATATACATTAAATGAAACCAAAAAATGTATTTGTAAAGCTAAATAAAACAAGTTGCTAAGGAAGATGCAGTAAGCAATTAACAGTGTGTAAATTAAACTAATTCTTTCTGAGAATAAAAAATAAATTGCTGTAAACTTTTGAAGATTACCAAGAAAATGTGCTTTATGTTTAATAACAGACATTACTATTTGCCAACAGGCTGTGTTGGAATAATATAATACAAGCAAGAGTTTTATTGATTCAATGAATATATACTTATTCACTTTCAAATTTTAATTTACTGGTAGCTTTTAAATCATGCAGCAGATTTTGCCATTAAAAGGATAATTCAATTTATATAAGAAATTATAGGGAGTTGAAATTGTAGAAAGATACTCAGGGGATTATGAGTGTGAAAAAGAATTACTTATCTTGCCCTAACTGGTTTGGCTCAGTGGATAGAGCGTCGGCCTGGGGACTCAAGGGTCCCAGGTTTGATTCCGGTCAAGGGCATGTACCTTGGTTGCAGGCACATACACAATAGGGAGTGTGCAGGAGGCAGCTGATTGATGTTTCTCTCTCATCAATGTTTCTAACTCTCTATTCCTCTCCCTTCCTCTCTGTAAGAAATCAATAAAATATAGTTAAAAATAAAAGAATTACTTATCTTTTTTAAAGTATATATACTTTCTGACCTCCTCATTGCTATATTTTTATAACAATGAGAAGGTCATAAATTATAACAATATAACATTTGTTATATTTTTAATTCTTAGTGAGAAGATAATTTTGAAGAAATTAATAATAAATTTATCAATGCACTTTAAAGGGGGTTTGTTAGTAATGATCATACTTCTTGTAATTCAACTAACAGATTTATAAATCAAACTAATAGAATATAAAACTAACATAACTACCTTTAACAGAACATAACACAGCAAGCCTATTAACCTAAACATATCCTATATGTTATTAGAAATTTTAATGTAGTTACTCTAGAGCCCAAATTCTAATCTAGCTTTTTACATATTTTGTAGATATTTGCAAACACCTTTCTGGAGCCTAAGAAAATTAAGCCTATGTAAAAATCAGTCTCGAGTTTCCTCTTTATAACTGAAAAAATTCTGGTTGGAGAAACTGAGCTTCTGTTAATAAAGCTGAAGTAATAAGAGAAAGAGAGAAACCAAGAAGAGAGCCCTGAGACTGGTGCTTGGTGGGTGTCTGAGCAGGAAGGAGGGTGCAGAAGACACTGACTGGCTGGAGGACATAACAAGAATGAACGTTATACATTCTCAAGGGGCCTTTCAGTTTGCAATTATCTTTACATGATAACTGTCAAGTTGCATGCCTTATTAAAGAAAAGAACCTAAGAGAGGCATTTTAGGTCCCATTGCAAGTCCAATAGAAATAACAAATGTATGAAGGCAGGGGTAACTTTTTTTTTTTATAAAGAAGTAAGCCAAATTGCTTTATTATTATTTATTTTTTTAATCCTCACCTGAGGATATTTTTACATTGATTTTTAGAGACAGTGGAAGGGAGGAGGAGAGACACAGAGAGAGAGAGAGAGACATCAATGTGAGAGACAAATTGATTGGTTGCCTCCTGCAAGTGCCCTGACTAGGGCCCGGGCTGGGAATCAAGCCCTCAACCTAGGTTATGTGCCCTTGACTAGAATCAAACCCAGTACCTTTCAGTTTGCAGGCCAACACTCTATTCACTGAGCCAAACCAGCTAGTAACTTTCAACACCATTTAAAGCACATCACCTGGGCAATGATTGAGCCCACTCTTTCTTATCAAATACTTCAAATAAAAATGATAATGTATGTCTCATTTCCTTGAGATAAAAATCCTTCATTGCTGCATCCAGAAAAGTAAACTCACTTGAAGTCCCTTTAGATGTGTACAAAGGGTTAGAAAATGACTTATTTTTTACTAGAGGCCTGGTGCACGAATTCTTACAGCAGTGGGGTCCCTCGGCCTGGCCTCCAGGATCAGGCTGAAACTGGCTCTCCGACATTCCCTGAGGGGTCCTGAATTGCAAGAGGGTGCAGGCCAGGCTGAGGGACCCCACTGGTGCACAGTTGGGGCTAGGGAGGGACACTGGAGGTTGGCCAGCCAGGGAGGGGCCGTGGGAGGGCTCCAGGGTGTGTCCAGCCCATTTAGCTCAGTCCTGATTGGCCAGACTCCAGCAGCAAGCTAACCTACTGGTTGGAGCATCTGCCCCCGGTGGTCAGTGCATATCATAGCAAGTGGTTGAGTGGCCTTAGCATATCATTAGCATATTATGCTTTGGTTGGTTGAACAGATGTCCAAATGACCGGACACTTAGTATATTAGGCTTTTATTATATGGAATATTCAGCCGAAGCTTATTTTGTGCCTGTATATCAGCAGAAGAGTTTGAGTGAGTTTTATTTTCTCTACCGTGTTTTTTTAATTACATCAAGACAGATGTACAAGCTGTGCATTAAAAATGAACATAATCTTTTCCCAAGTTCTTAATAGATTAAGTTGAGTTTGAAGTATTGATCAGCAGGAGAATCAATTGAGTAGCTTAAGGGAAGGTCATTAGAATTAGCTAAGTAGAAATAAAACGCATTAAAGTTGTGTACACTTTATCCAAACTATGGGCAGGAAAAGAGGGATAGGGAAAGAGAACCAATAAGTAGCACTTGAAATATTAGGGGTTGACCAAGGAACACACTCTCTGAACAAATAGAGTTAACTATCTCTTTTGTCCTTACAAAAGACCTCCCCTCCAGACAGAGCTAGAATTATAATGACAACATACCTCACAGGATTTTGCGTAGTTGAGTCTTGTGGGAGACTTTCTGGAGGCGTTAAGGGAAATGATGGTGCCACAGGCAAAGGTAGACTGGGTATCAACACGATGGTTAGAATTGCAGAATCCAGCCCCACCCATCACCCCAACCTACTGAATCAGAAGCTACAATTTAACAGATTTCAAGGGGATTTGTATGCACATTAAAGTATGGGAAGCATTGCTCTATAGCACATCTGCAAAACTGATTAGTTGCTATGGACACTGGTCCATTCAGCCTGGGCAGCAAATCCTGTGGTCACTTGTCTGTTGCCTCACTCATTTTCCTCCCTGGCACTGATGCCTGTGCGTCTAGCACGACCAGAATGAGACAGAAGCTCCCATGTGCCCTGAGGACCGGCTGGCTCCCAGCAATCTAAGCACCTGCTGTATACAAGTGCCCCCCCAACCCCCGCCCTTCCCATCACCCTGAGGAGGTGAGGAAATGGGGCCTCAACAGAATCTACACCTTGAGCTTAAGCTGACAACACTAAAATGTTTTATTCAACATTTCCTAACACAACACCACAAGCTTACACAAATCAAAAGGCTTCTTTTTTTTTGGTAAAAAATAAAGGCTAATAGACCATTTTCTTTAGAGATAAAGAAAAATGTTATTAATACATTTATATGAGTTCCACAAATAAATATGTTAGTATATTAATTAGATACTGTTTCTTGGTTCTAAATAGAAATATCATCCTATTAACGTTTAATGCTCTATGAAAGAAAATAATTCACAACTAAGCTGTTTAATTTCTCATTTTCTGCCTGCAAGTCTGAAGTAGATTTTACACATTATAATAAAAGACCTTGTCAGAACTTCTTATTTCCTGGGGATTTAGCAAAAAAATAATAAATGCACTTTCCTGAAGTTTCAAGCTCTGGTAATCACCTTTAATAAACTGTGTTTCAGTTCCTTCTTAGTCCATCCCCCGTATCATTAAAGGGGCTCCATATTGAGACCCAGAACCAACCCCCATAAGTTCTCCTAATCAGTCTCCCCGTGGGCTGCCCTGAGAACAAACGCTTAGCAGACTGATCACGGCATCGCCCACTAAAAGGGCCCATTACTAAACAACCTTTCCTCTCTGGGAGAGATACGGGCCTGGAAACTTTTCAGCAGAAAAATATTTCCAAAATTATGCATTTTTATTCTGTGCTTTACCTATAGCAAGAAATGAAAAAACATAAATCATTTTCTACTTACTTGTAAGAATAGAGGTTATATTAAACTTAGAAAGTTACTTCGGAGATGAAAATGCTTTATGCTAACAGTGGAATGAGGAGAATTCTGAAATAAAAATAGCTTTTCTTCACTGGGGCAGATACCGCTTTTAAAGTCTAAACATAATGATTAGCAGATTCAGAAATTAGTCACTTTAAATATAGAGTTGATATACATTTACTATAGTTACTAAAAACCAAGTGTTTAATATTAAATTATTTTGTTTTCACATATATATATATATATATATATATATGTATATATATATATATATATATATACACACACACTAGAGGCCCGGTGCACAAAAATTTGTGCACTCAGGGGGGAGAGGGGGTCTCTCAGCCCAGCCTGTGCCCTCTCGTAGTCTGGGACCCCTCGGGAGATAACGACCTACTGGCTTAGGCCTGCTCCCAGGTGGCAGAGGGCAGGCCCAATCCCTAGGTGCAACCCCTGGTCGGGCTCAGAGCAGGGCCAATTGGGGAGTTGGGGTGCTGCCCCCTATCATGCACAGAGCAGGGCCCATCAGGGGGGTTGGGGCTCCGTACCCTGTCACACACAGAGCAGGGCCAATCAGGGGGTTGAGGAGCTCCCCCCTGTCACGCACAGAGCAGGGCCCATCAGGGGGTTGGGGAGCTCCCCCCTCTCACGCACAGAGCAGGGCCGATAGGGGAGTTGGGTCACCGCCCCCTGTCACACACAGAGCAGGGAGGATCAGGGGGTTGGGGCGCCGCCACTGTCACACTCAGGGCAGGGCCGATGGGGAGGGGTTGGGGCGCCGCACCCTGTCACACACAGAGCCGCAGGGCAATCGGGGGTTGGGGAGGTCCCCCCTATCAGGCACAGAGCAGGGCTGATCAGGGGGTTGAGGAGCTCCCCCCTGTCACAAACACAGCAGGGCAGATAGGGAGGTTGTGGCCCCGCCCCCTGTCACACACAGAGCCGCAGGGCGATCAGGGGGTTTGGTCGCTGCCCCCTGTCACGCTGATCCCAGTGCTGGGAGGCCTCGCTGCTCTGCTGATCCCGGTGCTGGGAGGCATATTACCCTTTTACTATATAGGTTGCATCTGGTCATACCCCCTTTAGGATGGGGGTCCCCACTGGGGTGCCTGGCCACCCTGGGTGAGGGGCTGAGGGCCGTTTTCAGGCTGGCGGGTGACTAAAGCTCCCAACCTGTCCTTTTTCCCTTTTTTTGTTATTCTGGGCCAGCTTTAGCTCTGAGGCTCGGCTCCAGCTATGAGACCTCCGCTGCTGAAAGCAGGTTTCTGGCCTTTGTTTGCCTTCTGTATTTGAAACAATGTTGCGGTCCTGCTGGCTGAAGCCCGGGGTTTTGTTTAGCTTCTATATTTGTTACAATGTTGCTTAGAGTGCAGCTGAGAGGCCGGCAAGGCAGGCGGGGAAGCTTGGCTTCCTCCGTCACTGAAGCAAGCAAGCCTCCCTGTTCGCGTCAGCTGCCTGGCTGCCGGCCGCCATCTTGGCTGGCAGTTAATTTGCATATCACCCTGATTAGCCAATGGGAAGGGTAGCGGTTGTACGCTAATTACCATGTTTCTCTTTTATTAGATAGGATATACACATCTATATATATGTATATATATGAGAAAACTTCCAGGGTTAAAGTAGTTCTTTGCAAATAATTTAGTCAATATCACAGGAATAATTAACATGACACAGACATTATCTGAAATTTTAAAATATTTATAAATAGTGAAATGGTTTATCACTCCTAAAATGCATTTCTCATTATTATTACAACAAATAAGCATTTTTGAAGAATAGAGGTGATGAGAATATATAAGAAACTGCACATGCTAGCCAGAAGTTCTTATAGAAGCTTTTAAATGTTATTATTGATGAATTCTTGGTTCAAGATACCACAAACATAAGTGATTAATAGAGTGATGTTTTCCAATTATGCTACAGAAACCATTTCTATTCAGTGCTATGAGTAAATAGTATAGCCATTGAATCCTCATGGTTCTTGATAAATAACAAACAGAGGAAAACTGAGGACTTCTTGATTGAAGATTTCCAAGACGAGCCCAGACAAGACTTGCATGGGATCCTGCATGAACATAAACCTAAACAGCTGGGGAGCCCTCAGCCGAGCAGACCAGCCCCTTTGCCAAGAGAGCGGACTGAAGCGATGCTGCTAGGACATGAGCATTACTGGGAAGAACCAAACAACTCAGTGCAGGCATGTGCAGACTGGGAGCAGGTGTGTCCTTATTTTAAATCCCTCTATGTTTTTTAGCAACACCGCGAAAATCTTTAAGATGGAAGCATCCAGAACAATGATACATACGGTTGCAACAGCCTGAAGTAGAAGTGGGCACTGGTTTTACCTCATTCCTGAGCTTCAGTCACTATAGTAACTGAAACAACTCTACATCCAGTCTCCAGACTATGAACAGAAAGCAGGAAGACGGAGCAACCCCAGCGCAGCACAGCGGGAAACAAGATCACTTACTCTTGCTGCTATCCCTCCTCACTGGTCTGCGTGGATAGTGGGGCCTCTGATTTGTTACAGATTTTATTGATCCTGTACCCCAATTCATGTCGTCGAACTTAACCTTGTTCCCTGGGCCTGAAATTCTACATCTCTTCCCTGAAAACTGTTTATCTCCCAGATTCTAGGGTTGGGGCCCCGCCTTGCCCTTACTCAACCTGTTACCTTCCCAGGGACTGGACCTGCCCTTGAACCCTAGCCCAGGGCACCAGGTGTGCCCCCTGCCATTGCCCCATGAACATCCTGCTCCCACATTCTGTTTCTGTGGTCTGTCTGACTCTTGGACCCATTGGCATGGTCTGTTTTCCAAGGTTACCACCTACGGCATTTTTATGCCCTTTGAGATCACACCAAACTGGATTCTCTCCTATGAAAGGGACTACTTTTCCTAGTACATATATAACTTTCACACAGGTTCCCGTCCTCTCTCCCTCCTTTCTCATCAGAGGTAGCTGGGGGCCAGGTCATATAGGACCAATAAGCAATGAAAATAATACATTTGGAAGTTTTTTCTGAATGTAGTAAACCGAGGAATAAAATAATGTTCTTTCTCTTCTTTAAGAGTCACCCTGGAGTAGTGGCCACAAGGAGATGTCAGGGAGTCACGCTGAAGCCGGAGCTGAGCAGGCCAGCGGGGCAGAGAGAGGTGCAAGCACAGTCCTACGGAGAAGCAGGCACAACTGCAGGGACATTCTGAGGGGAGACTACACTCCAGCGAAACGTTAGGCAAACTGTAGCCTTTGGTAGCTGGGAAGGCGGACCGAGAGCCTTAGGGCCCGCAGGTAGTTCTGAGGGAAGGAGAAGAGGCCAGATCCAGGTGGTTAGTGCGCTGACAAGTGTGCAAGGACAGCGATAGTGAACATTGATATGTGGGGCCCTGATTGTTAGCTATTGCCAGAATAACACTGATGCCTGACAAATCCTCAGAAAACGCAAACTTTAAGTGTTTGTTCATCAAATATCTGTAGATCAGTGTGGGGGGCGGGGGGCTTTCAAGCACCCTGTGTGGGCAGGGAGCCCCTGGGCTAAGGTGGTCCCACCGGGTCACTCAGCTGGGCCCAGTGGCCTCGCATGGCCTCCCGGCTGCGCCTGGTCTGCTCCTGAATCGGGCAGAGTCCCAAGGAGAAGGCGGCCTGTGCACGCGTCTGTAAGGCTCTGTTGACACCATGTTTGCTAACGTCTCGCTGGCCAACCAGGACTCGTGCCAGGTCCAGAGTGGGAGTGGGAGAGAGTGCAGAGTGCGGATTCAGGGAGGCCCCTGGCTAAACCACTAAGGAACCCAGGCTTTCAGAGGCCTTGGGGCGCCCGTACCAAAAGGAACAGGCAGGACCGTTGCCCAAGCACTTTTCCAAAAGCCAGTTAAGACTCGGAGATGCCTGGCCGGGTGGCTCAGTCAACTGGAGTGTAGTCGGCTCACCAGGGTTTATTCCCATTCAGGTCACACACCTAGGTTGCCGGTTTGATCCTGGGGTCAGGGCACATGAGGGAGGAGACCGATCAATGTTTTCCTTTTTCTCTCTTTCCTTCCCTCCCTCTCTCTAAATATATCATTAAGTTAGAATTTTTTAAAAAAAGACTTCAGAGCCAACCATCAAAGGTCTGTAGCAGGGCCTGTCCTCCTATTGCACCTGCAGTTTGAAATGGCCTCAAAGTCACTGAGTTAAGGGTCCCAAAGGGCAGGCTAGAGGATTCACTAGAAGGACGGTAGGACTCAGAAAACCGTTATATTTATGATAATTTTTGTTATAGAAAAGGGATACAAATCAGCAAGGAGAAAAAAATGCACTGGACAAATTTTCAGGAGAAACCAGGTCTAAGCGTTCAGGTAACCTTTCCCAGTTAAGTTGCATGGATGCCCTTAATTTTCCAAATAACGTCGAATGACAACACAAGCAAAGCATTGTCCACCGGGAAGATCACCAAGCCTTCCATCCAAGGTGTTTGTGGAGGCGAGTCATGTAGGCACGTGGCTCCTGCGTGCGTGAATTCAGGTACTCAGACGTCAGTCCTCACGAGGGAATACAGGAGCCCACCATTAATCACATTGTTAGTATGAACTGCCTGATCCCATGGGCACTGCATGGCACAGGCCCCAGGAATGCAAAGCAGGTGTGCCCTGCAGGTGACATGTCAGCATGAACTCCTTGCTCAAACTGCACTGGCCTCCAATATCAGGGGCACAAAAAAACATATGTGTGGTATACATGTGTGCAGGTGTGCATGTACATTCACACACATGCTATACATGCATGTATAGATACCATACATATAACATGTATTCTATAAATGATTTAAATCACTATGATAGGCAGGCAATAAAAGATGATAAATAGGTTGACAAATATATCATTGTGAGTATTTCTCACACTAGAAAGGAGTTACTGTACTGCTGAATTAATGGTAACTATCTCATAAGATTTCAAAAGTTAACAGTGAAAACGATACTGAGAATAATTCTTTAGTTATTTTTGCTTTAATGCTGCATGTAAAAAATAAAGTAATTCACTATACAAGGAGCTGAATGTTTTCTGAATTAATAATACCAGTGTCTACGGACAGTCTTTGTAATTCATCTGACACTTAGTTGGTAAATGGCATACTTTACAAACCACAATTCTAAACAAAACAAAAAATACCCAAAGGAAAATAAGAGGTATTATATATCACACCATTTTACATTTTATTGTTAAAAATTAATTTTTATAGTTTCATTATGAAAGAATATTCTGAAGATAAAAAAACCATTTTTTTTTAGTTTGTTATGAATAGTCCACAATTAAAATGAAGTCCTCCAGTGGGATTTATTTCTCTACTAGTCTCACAGGACTATTCAGATAGGGCCGATGCCAGTAATAATGATACTGATGATAATTAGGATCTTTTATGCTGATAAAACCCTGAGGTGAAAGCAATGGGCATTTAAATTAGATCATACAATGATCCAATTGAGGGAGGTTTTCAATTGCCCTCTGTAATAAGTATTTGTGGAGCCTCAGCTAAATTTGAAGGCATTAATCTGTTCCTGGAAAATATCTCCTGAAAGATAAGAAGTTTTAAGAACTTACAATAAGGCTTTATTTCCCTGGCATCCCCTGTGTGGAGCTTGTGTACAACACAGCTTTTGCTTTGGGAATCACACACAGCTCAGCCAGCGCCTCAGAGAGCCAGGCATGGTCCTCAGATCCGTCCAAGACAAACTGTCTAAGGAGATTTGTGTAATTACTTTCCCGTTTTATAGATAAGAAAATTAAAACAAGGAAAGTTTAGCAGCTCGCCCCAACCACAAAGGTAATCAGAGGTAGAGTCCAGACTGAAAAGCCTGGCTCTGAGGCACTTGAATTAACTCATGTTCAAACAGTTTCTGATGCTCTAGTGCTGCCTTCTCAGAACCTTTAATATCTGCCTTCAAATATTTGATTTGTTTCTATCTTCTCCTACAATCGTCCTAGACATACTTAATCAAAATACGAATAATAAAATTTAAAAATATCGACAACTAATATCATACTCAAGGAGCTACTGCATATTACATATAAAGAGTTACTAAAAGATAATTAGTAAAATACCAAATATGAATAGAAATAGAAAATAAATAGGATTTGTGTAAACTGCATGCATTAGAAAGGTTCATATATTCCACTATAAATAATTGGTATGATCCATAACAGAAGTTAAAAGTTAAGAAGGTTTTAAGTGGACTTTTGTTGAGAGTTTAAATATGCCATTATTAATTTCCCATGTTTTCATGACAACTCCCAATACAGAACAGATCCCTCTTTCCTTTAAAAAAATACTGATTTCAAGAACCTGGCAAAAGAACCTAGCTATGATGATCAACTGAACGCTGCCTCCATGTCCTTCTTTCTTCGCCGACTCCATCCACACCTTTGGGAACCCCAACAATTGGCGCCCGAACAGGGACCCCTAGCACAGCACCTTCCCCAGGAGCCTGTGATTTTCCTGCTGCTACCCTTGTTTAACCAACTGGTGAAAATGGGAGAGCAAAGATTTTTCAAAACATCTCATCTGAGCATGCTTCACACAGCCTGTGATGATTCATCGATGCCCATCTCAAGCTCACTCCATCTAGCTCTAATTGATGTTATATTGATATTTATTGCCATGGCTGTCTTTTTTTTTCACTTCTAATTATATTGTCTTCTGAAGTGGAAAATATTAGAGCTTGAGTAGAATTATATGAAGTTTAAAATCTGCAGCAAAAGAAAAAAAAATACTGATTTCAGAGAGGAAGGGAGAGAGAGAGAGGAACCAATAATGAGAGAGAATCATGAGCCAGCTGCCTCCTGCACGCCTCCTACCGGGGATCAAGCCCGAGAGCCTGCAACCTGGGTATGTGCCCTGACCAGGAATCAAACCATGACCACCTGGTTCATAGGTTGATGCTCAGCCACTGAGCCATGCCAGCCGGGCTCTCTGTCCTTAATCCTTCCTGAAAATCACTGTGGAGGAACCACACACTAACAAGCCCTCACCATCCTTCACGGGCACCACCTTCACTTCCCCATTTGTGCGGGCACAGGTGCTACAGCAAGTCAGTAAATCTACTGTGACTTCTGGTTGTCCCTGGCGATCTTCAGACATCAGGTCCATCAGGCTCACACACAGCGGAGGGCTCAGCTAGAAAGACTGACGTCCAAATGCTGGTCGTCCTGTAGAGTAAGTGCCACTTTCCTAGCTTGTTGAAGTGAGTGCAACTTGGTGCGACCACTTAGGAAAACTCTTCAACTGAATCTCCTTAAGGAAAATATATACCTGTCCGTGTCCTGTTTCATCTGAGGTTTACATCAAAGAGGTAAGAGACTACCTGTCCACCCAATGACAAGCATCTGTGGGATGTTCTCAGCTGTTTCACTCATAACAGCACCAAACGGAAGCAACCAAAACCCCACCCCCACCCTCAGAATAAAAGAATGAGGGACTTATTGGAAATCACACAGAAACCAGGAGGAATACACCACACTTACAACGAACAACACAGACTAAACTCTGAAACATAATGCTGAGCAAAGAAAGCAGGTAGTGACATGTATCTAGTCGTGGACTCCCCTTATATGAAACTCAGGCAGGTGTGAGGCCAGCCTGCCGTTCGGGGTCGGGAAATCAGTTCCCCCTCAGAGGAGGAGGAACACGAAGGGGCTTGGGGACCCGGGAAACCCTCTGCTTCCCTATGGGGTGCTGGTGTGAGTGTATAAGGTTGGCAGAAATCCGCAACGTTGTCCGCATATAATGTGTGTACTTTTTGTTTGTTAATAATACTGAATGTGCATATTATTTTATGTGCGCATAAAAATGACAAAACTGAGCTCATTACTGCATAGTCAAGATTCTGCTTTTTTAAAAGCACATCAAGCATAGTCACTGTATCACCCGCAGTCCCAACATGAAGCAGATGGCGTGCTTAAAAGGTTAACTGAAAGAAGCTTAAGGAAGAAGCAAGTTATAGAGCTTACGATAGAGGAAAGGAAACCGATATGGGATGGAGATAGACCCAGGACCAACAAGAGTAAAAATTCCTGAAAGTTAATGTAGACATTGACCTGAATAACTGAAACCTTTCTGTATACAAGACCAGTATTTACCACCTCTATACAATACTCTTAGATGTGAAGTCACCATTTTGATTTCTTTAAAATCTCTTATAATTAGCATTTGCATACAATCATATGTTTTAGTAAATCTAAATGAGTATCACCAGTTAAATAAGGCTTTAAAAACTTGCAAAATAGCAGATTAGAATGTGATCATCCTAATCTACATTCCAATCAAATATCTATAAAGGGAATTCAATACTTTATATTAAAACTATCTTCTGACTGTGAAAATCAAAGTTACACTTATTAGTGCTAATTAGATTAAGACTTTAATTAAATCTCAGTTATTCATAGTAGAAATTTTAACTAGCATTAAAATGATATGCCAGAAGTAATTAGTGGGGGAAAAATCTAGTTTTGACAATCTTGCAAAAACATAATTTTTATTTTAGACTCCATAGTTTTTTACTTCACATAGTGGGTTTGACATGAGTAAATCTGGAAATTATTTACTATCTTACAAGGTAAATTCCCTTCTCTCTCAACAGAAAATAAAAGTTAAATACCCTATATTCAATTTATTGACAAGGTAGGTTGAACACAAAGCCTTAAATAAAGGAAAAGTGTGGTGAGGCATTTATAACGTTGTCCCCACACCCACGTTTCAAATGTTACCTAGAAACAAGAAGGGAAGCACAAAGTCTCGCAGTAAAAACAAGGGTTATAGAATACAGAGAGAAGCTATAGATGCAGCATTCCTCCAGTCACCTCTACAAACCACAGGGCAGTTCTCAACATGGTCGTTTGGAAAAAATACAAGAATCTAAAATCATAAAAAGGTTGTGTATTAGGTGCAAGCTGTTCTGTTGAGAAGCATGTATTTTTCAGCAACACGTCCTGTACATTAACAAAAAGAAAAATCATTTGCTTTTAAAAGTTTACCATTTCCCTCAGAAGGATACATGTGCAGCCCCGCCCCTGATGTAACTATTATCTCACATTGCAGTGATGAAGAGCCAGCCTCACAGAGACCGTGGTACCATTACAGCGTAAACAGCCATGGCTGCTGAGCTAACACAGAGAATCCCATAATCAAATCAGACTCCACAAGCAAGGCAAAGGCAGACAGGACCCAGAGAAAACGGGGCATCTCCTGGTGCCTGGTCCTTCCTTCCACCAGGAGGTTGTGCTCTCTAAGCCAGATCAATCGCAAGGCTGAGGGAAACTTGGGTGACAGGCAGCTTTAATGATGACTCCCATGAAAAGGGAAAAGGCCACCTGCTCCTTTATGTGTGATAATCACCCAAATGACGCACTTAGAAAAAAGTGACAGACCATGGGGTCGTTGATCTGCCTGGTCAGATTCTCCACCATCACCTTTCCCTTTCTCTCCCTCTCTCTCTATCCCTCTCTCTCTCTCCCTCTTTCTTAATCTTTATTATTGAAAATATGACTCTCTTTCCCCAAAAAAGTTTATTTTGAATCTCTACAATCTTCTGTTTTACTCTGGTTTGATAACTCTCTCTCTCTCTCTCTCTCTCTCTCTCTCTCTCTATATATATATATATATATATATATATATATATATATATACATATATATATATATATATATATAAATTTGATTTTCAGTGAGGAAGGGAGAAGGAGAGAGAGATAGAAACACCAATGATGAGAGAGAATCATTGATCGGCTGACTCCTACATGCACCCTACTGGGGATCGAGCCCACAAGCTGAGCATGCACCCTGACCAGGAATTGAACCATGACCTCCTGGTTCATGGGTTGATGCTCAACCACTGAACCATGCTGGCTGGGCTGTCCCCTTTCTCTTGAAAGCCTTCATCATAGTGTCCCCATCTCCCAGCTTCTTTTCAGTCTCTCAGAGCGCCACCCCTCCGCCAACGGGATGACTAAATGCTCTAAGGCTTCTGGCCTCAGCACTTTAGTGTCTGGAGCTGGACAATCTTTGCTGTGGGGCTTCCCTGTGCATGTCGGATGGTGAGCCGCACCCCTCGCCTCTGACAACCCACTGGTTGTCAGTGCAGCCACTCTGTTGTGACAATCAAGCATGTCTCTAGCCTGACAGACAATCTTTCCAGAGTCTATGTATTAACCGGAGTGAAATGAAGCCTCTTACCCCAAGTGCTTTTTGTCCTAAATTTGCAATTTTCATAATTGGACTGTAATTCTCTAGAGTAGGCCAGAGTGGAAAGGGTGGCAGGAACAAACAAACATACTTGCTGCTGGATTTGAAATGGGAGTGAAGGAACAGACAGAACCCAAAGATGACTCCACAACCCAGCTCAAGAAATGTGGTTGACTATTTCTCCAAAACATTGATAAGGGAAAGAAAAGGCAGAGAGGTTAGAGAAAAGAACAATAAGAATTTAATCCGAGAATTTAAAGTCTTCCTAAGGCAATAAAGTCACTAAGATATTACAGAGTTTGTTATTTTCTTTTCAGTACTTGACATAATTATGGGTTGACTAGTGGTGTAGAATTAAATAATAAAACACATACTATTTTTATTTAATTCCAGAGTCACCCACATACAAAAACACTGCGGATCAAGCATAAACCAATAGATCCCAAAGGCAGACAATGGCACCCAATAGGCACCTACAGGCCACCTTTCCTGATAGGACTTCTAGATGGAGCAAGTCATCAAGAGGAAGTCCTCCAATCACAGCCGTCTATTCATTATTATTTTGTAGCAATGATCTTCCAAACATGTGTGTATCTCCCAAAAAAGCAATACCAATGTCACTTGTGAGACCCAAGAAAATCCCATTAGAGAAATCAAATACAGGGCCACCTTGTTTCATTGTGCTTCACCTCACCGCACTCCGTATGTTTGTTTTGTGTGTGTGTGTGTGTGTGTGTGTGTGTGTGTGTGTGTGTGTTTCATTATTGATTTCCAAGAGGGAGATAGAAGCATCAATGAGAGAGAATCATTGATCACCTGCCTCCTGCACACTCCCTAGCAGAGATTGAGCCCGCAACCCAGGCATGTGCCTTGACCAGGAATCAAACTGTGACCTTCTGGGTCATAGGTTGATGCTCAACCACTGCATTACACCAGATGGGCAGGTCTTTTGGGTGTTTTTTTTTTTTTTCCAAATGAAAAGCAAAACCCTCCACCAGCAAAAAGAAATTACAACTCACTTCTTTATTGTGGTGGCCTGAAACCTAACCCACAATATCTCCTAAGCATGTCTGTCCTAAGAAATAAAACTTTATAGAGTAAGGTTGAGCTTTGGAGTGCCGCAGGCTGTTGTAATAAAAATATTTTTCTACCCCTGTCCCCACCAACATCAAATTGTTATTCCTTTGGGAATTACACTGTTCTCATTGAGGATCTGTATCTGAACTCATCCCAGGTCCAAGAGATGCTAACATTGCCCGTTACCACCTAATGTGCTATAGGCTAAACCCTGCATAATTTCCAGGAGATGACGTCCCATACAACTCGCTTCTAAAGACTTAATCATCCCTTTACTATTAGGTAGCATACATACTAAATAAATGTAAAAATAAATTATAAACTTAAGTCTTATCTCAAATTAACTCCAGAAACTCTAGTATATAATTTGAACAATAATATACTAACAAACCACTGAAACACATTGTTTAATTCTACATAGACTTTCACATAAATACAGGTGCCCATGGAAGATGGTCCAAAAATATAAATGGGTGTTTGGAAGAAATATTTCATGACTGGTAAAGTTTTAAAATGTGTGCTTGTATTCATTTCTATTCCAGGACACCTTGACCTCATTCTTCAACACATCAGAATGTTCTTTGCAGCAAGTGCTGATCCCTGGCTAACCTGGCCCAGAGCTGTCTGGAAGCCTGTGAATCATTCCACAAAATGAGGTTAAATTCATGAAAATCCTAAAATCTTGCTGAGGGATCAACAGCTAAATAAAATGATTGTTTAGGGAAAGGTCTTCCATGAACAATGTTATAAAAACAACAACAAAAAAAGACAAATGGTTAACAATCATGACCCCTGCCTTTTCTGCTCAACCTTGAGAATTCAATTGCCCAAAATACATTTTTAAATGAAGCAAAAACACAAAAGCACTGTCGGAATAATTTTTCCTTAATTATGCAAGTATGAACTGTTGAGCAGTTAAAAATAGCAAGATTTTTTTCAGGAAATATTTTTTTTTAATGATGGGGAGAAAATCCCAGCTGGAAGTGGAATAGTCTTATTATCAAATTTAGTCAAGTGCAGAGCGAGGCACAGGTGGCAATTTGCTGCTCACATGGAGAGGAGGTGCCTGGCAGGGCTGACAGGAGCGAACACAGCCCCACGCTGGGTGGCTCCCCAGGTACAACCACACTCTGGGCGGCAGTAGCTGGCATCTTCTACCTGCTAATCATATCTCTAGAAATTCCTCTGGTCTTTGAACAGCTAATGAATGGCTGTCTACATCTGCCACTGGTTGAAATCGCTGAGGACACAGTTACATGAAGAAAACAACAGCTCATGCAAGTTGAGTTTGGCTGGCATTCAGAAACACAAGCTTTCAGAATCTTTTTTCCCTACTTTGAACTGCAGCCTAATGTTCTAAAAACCTATATTTTGTTAAAAGCGGGGTTTTGTGTGGGTTTTTGTATTTGACAGTTGGTCACCCTCTTAAATGTCTTATTCTTAGTTTCTGTCTAGGTTATTGCTCCACCTTCTGTTTTAAACTCCTCAAATGCAAGGCCTATTAAGTTTTAACTTACTAAGACTAGCACCAAGTGTCAGACCATATGCAGATACGCGCTTCCCAGGTTCTGAATGATGATGCCGACATATGGTCCCAGCAAAGAACTGAAATTGTTAAAACGAGGCAGAGAGTATGAGCTTGGCACAAAGAGGATTTTTATCTCTAGATGGTGATTGATTTGCCTCAAACACATATACTTAGTAGAGTTGAAAATACACCAAAATAGTCAGCATGGGACCTCCTCATAGTAACATTAAATAAAACGGTAAAGCCCGCAGGACTCAGTCCTTAGGAAGGCTGAGTGGTTCTGTGTCCATTCCCCAGAGGCCCTGCTGGGTTGAGGATACAATTCATTAACCTACGAGACACAACTTTGACATTCGTGTTTTCGTGCCGTTTTGATGTTATTGTTTTCAGACGTACACTTTCTGATCGTGATAACCTCTAAACACTTGAAGATTGTAATCAATTGATATTTATAGCTGCTTCTGAGTTAACTGACAATTATCCTTTGTTCAAAAGTTTCCTAAATTAGAAACTCAGAAAGCTAGGTAATTGTAACCACTTGGAAACCACTGACTTTGGGAAAGTCACTTTTTCTCTCACATTTGAAAGTATCTCCTTTGTGTATTATAAAAATATTTTCTCTTGTTTCCTCCCAATAAATTCCAAGTGAACTGGGAATAAGAGTGTTTTATGTCATCAAACACTTAGCTCTATAAATACTCAGAAATTATCATTATCATGCCCATGATGGTGATAATGATAACAATGAGAATAAACTAGACGAGCTTTCGTATATATTTTATAAAATAATGACTAGGGCTTTCAGTGAAGAGATGTTATCAAAGAGACAGAAGAAGACAAAGTCCAAAATTTACAAAAGTACTTCTCTCGCCATTATAATCCTAGTTTAATGGAATCATGTAATACACACTCTTGAAAGTATTTCTCCTTAATATTATCTTGGCTATATTCCATGTCAGAGCCTGTAAATCTATTGCCTTCTTTTAAATTTCTGTATTGCATACCAGGTTATGGTAATACTCAGGTTTATTACTTAATCATTAATAAAACTACATAAACTTTGCAGCTCCATTGCATCTCGATGGGTCATGTGACCTATTCTGGAAAAGGAAATATTGGCAGATGTAGTATATGTCCCGTCCACGTCTGATCCTCAATCTCCCAGGAGTCCTTCGCCTGTTTTCTCTTCTTCAGTTTCTGGCCAGATGAAGGGTGTTACATAGTTTTATGTTGAATATTTGTGTTTCTTTTTCCAGACTTATACATGTTGCTTTTCTGTTGTTTTGTTCATCTCTCTCACTTTCATTTGTAGGATTTCTACATCTACTGGTGAAAATATTCATGTGTCATATGTGAGGCAAATATAATTTCTTTGTGCCTGATTATTTTTTTAAAGAATTATTGATCATTTGGAACATTTTTGAAGATTCTGTCATCAAATTAATGTTTCTCCACTTTTACCTTCTATTGATCATACCTTGTTTTAAAGAGCCCCACACCTCAACCCCCTACAAAACATTCATTCAAAATTGTTCAACTTTTTGCTTTATCTTTAATAGTAATTTTAATTCATTTCCAATGCATTTTTGATAACAGAAGTGAACTAGGAGTTTAACATGTTTCTTAAAATACTAAACATTTAGCAAAACACTGTTTTATAGTTCATGTTTTACATAACAACTTAAAGTATAATTTCTTATCCATTCAATCCTTCCATCTATTTTAATCTACAAACACAGTGTTTTTAGTCCATTGTAGATGCTGTGATAATTCTGCCTGGATGGTTTTAGGATTATTTACCCTTATAGGTTAGTCCATTTTCTAGGATGTCACAGTCTCAGTATTTAACTAATTATTTTGTTGGTATGTGAACCCTCTCCATGTGCCAATTCAATGCTTTTGCGCGGCTTCCCTCTGAAAGGGTTTGCTTTGCTTTTCCAGGTGGTCTGTGCACTCCACAAACGCCAGCTGTGCAGGTGCGGTTAGCTTCTGCCCAGCTCTTCCATCAACGTCTCCAGGAGGAACTTTTATTTCTGTTCTTTTCCAGCAAATACTTTTTTTTTAATTTCCAAATATTAGCCATGATAATAATCCTGCTTTTTATAGGTTCTAATAAGGATTTTATTCCTATAATTGTATACATTTTTTTAGTTCTTTCATATTATTTTTACCAATTTTTTTCCATCTCCTCTGTGTCTTTTCTTTGATTATGTTTATCATTTGATTGAGCTCCTACTTTTGAAAGTTCATATTTCGTTTAATTTCCTAAATGCTGACTAATGAAAAGGTTATGACTCTAACTTTTAAGGACCATAATTCCTGAATGCAAATAACTTCCTAATGACTAAAACTCAGGTAGAATAGACCAGAGGACAGAACAAAGGAGCAATGCGCACGGGGGAGCCACCAGAGAGAACGTAAAGAACAGAGTTGTGATATTAGGGATGAGCTTCGTGAGTACTGACCTGCTTGGGACAATTCGTGTTAATAAGGGTGAACGGAGGAAAGGACCACACAGCGGCGGCTGCGCAGAGGGAGGGCGGCTGGGAGGCACTGAGAGAACTTGGCTCCAAGGGCAGCCTGGGGCTGGGGGGCATGACAGAGGAAGGGCTCTGCCTTGGCAGGTGAAGAGCACATTCCCCCAGCGCACTGGGCGTCACCAGACTACCCCCCTCTTAATCAGCGGGCCTGCCGGCTGACAAAGTCCAAAGACAAACTCCACTGCAAAGAGAGGCACGGCTCCTCCTAAGCAGGCATTTTACTGTTACGCAAAAATGCAGAAACCCCAACATCCCCCTATGGCAAACAGAGGAGTCAGAGCAATAATTAAAAATACAGTCATAAAAACTGCTTGTTTTATCCATATTCAGTCGCAGCCAAAGAAAGGGGAGCGGGGGTGCTCACTGGGGATGGAACAGTAAGTTCTCTGGGTGCAGATGCGGGCGTGAGCAACACGCCTCGGGCTGCCGTTTCTATGTGTTTACACAACACCCAGCTCAGAGGGCGGCTCAGGGAGGTGAGAGCTTGACCACACGGACTGGCCATGTATCCACGGCCTTTGTCCCAGCGCTGCCAATCATCACATCCCAAACGCAGGCCAGCGTTTCTGATAAACCAGAGGTGAATGATAGCCTCGTGTTAGCTCTCCCCGACGGGGCTGGGGTGTCTAATTTGAAATCAGACCCACGTGTTGCACCAGAAGGCAGCTCACCCCCAGCTGCTTTCTCTAGTTTGCTGTTCATTTAACCTCTGGGCACCAGGGTCCAGGGCAAGTACCTACGCACTTACGTCACCTCCTCCCATCAGTCCTTGCGGTACACTCTGCTCCAGCTGCAGCTCTTCCCAAAGCTGCCCTGTTCCCAGACCTGACCTCTGATTGAAGGGCCAGGCTTGATTCTTTTAGTTTGTTTTTGTTTTGTTACTTTGGGGGCCTTGATCCAAGTCTAAAAGTGAATTCCTCATGACCTCCCGACCATGCTTACCTCCTCCATCTCCATGAACAGCCACTTCCTCCTCTGGTTGCTCAGGCCAAAAACTCACAAGTAACTTCACTCCTTTCTTCTTCTCATGCATCCACCTATGAACAAGCACTTCGCTGGCTCTAGAGCAGTGGTTCTCAACCTTCTGGCCCTTTAAATACAGTTCCACATGTTGTGACCCAACCACAAAATTATTTGCGTTGCTACTTCATCACTGTCATGTTGCTACTGTTATGAATCGTCATGTAAATATCTGATATGCAGGATGGTCTTAGGCGACCCCTGTGAAAGGGTCGTTCGACCGCCAAAGGGGTCGCGACCCACAGGTTGAGAACCGCTGCTCTAGAATTTCTTTCTTTCTTACTGTTCCATCAACACCTACTCACCACTGCCCCAGCTGCAGGTCTGTCTGGGGTTGGCTCTTGCAATAGCCTCCTAAGCAGAGCCTGCACCCCCTCAAAATGCTCCTGTGCACTCAGCCAGCAAGCCAACCCCCCAACAATGGCTCACCAATCTCCACTTTCATGGGGACTCAATCTCCCACCACCCCGTCTCCTTTATCCAGCCCCACTGGCCTCACTGTTCCTCACCCACACTCAAGCATACTCACCTCTGAGTCTTTCACCTTATAGTCCCTCAACCATGGAGTATTTCTTCACTTCCTTTCTGTTTTCTCTTCCAACTGTCGCTTTATCAATGGACCTTCTCCTATCAGACTAAGGATAAAGCCAGCGAAGGCCCCCCTACCCCCTGGGCTCCTGACCATGATCACCAGCTGACCCGCCACGTGGTTCACTTGCCTAACTATGCCTCCTCCCGTCCTCCCCCCAGGATGGCAGCTCAGAAAGGGGAGGGCCTTCCCACGAACAAAATAAACTGACCAACAAAGTAGATCAGGAGGTGCCATGGCCTCCGGCTCACTGGGCTCAGGGAAACATGTTACCAGGCTGCCCGCTTATGAGAAAAGGACAGAATTCAGGAGCGGCCGATGGAAAAGATGCGAAGAACAGGTATCTGGGAGGAGCACAGAGCATGCCCTCTCCTGGGGTCTCCATGGTGCAGGACCCAAAGCTTTCTGAACCCCATCTTCCCGGGTTTCATGGAGGCTCTATTGCAGGCACCACTGATTGAAGCATCGGCCCAGGGCAACTGAACCCCAGCAGCAGCCCCTCTCCACCCCCAAGAGGCTCAGGGGTGAAGTCCCCACCCTCTAACCCCACGTGTTCCTCCTGAGGACCAGCCCATCCTTGCTCCCCAGAAGTCCCCTTGCTAACCTACGTTCAGGCATGTTAGGCAGGTTTGTGATGCATATCAACACATTTTTGTCACTCTTATCACTTAAGGAATTTCTATGATGTTAGGAGCTTTGTGCCAGGAATGGGAGGAAAACCAAATACACACATCGTATCATAAACCTCAGAGTCATGACTCACAGGACGATTCCCCGTAGGTGTGAGAGCCAGGTGCCTGGGAGATTCAGTTCAAACACTTTTCCTCCCTCGGGGACTGAATGGTGTGGGGTACAAGGCCCGTTCCCCTGCTCAGACTTCCTGTACCTGAGGAGCCTGCCCTGGTCCCTCACTACCTGCATGTGAGCCCTCAGCCCTGGGTTTACTTCTTGGAGGATCTCAGCTAAGATGTTGGGGGGAAAGACACCGTAGGCATAGGAAATGGCCAATAGAAAGCAATAAGGACGGAGACAGTCGAGCTGCTTGAGGAAGAGCGAGGAGGCCGGGTGGCTGGAGTGGAGAGCAGTGAGATGAGAACAACCGCCCTACACCCCCTGGGCTCCGTGACCATGGGCAGTGGCTGCATCTCATTCACTCCTCCATCTCTGGTGTCCCTGCTTTTGGATGTTCAATCATATTTACTGGTAGGTTTTTTTCTTTTTTTTTTTGCTTTTAGGAGACAACCAAGTGGATTTTTATTTGAACATATTGTCTTATTTCCCATCCAGCTACCTGAATATCATTTCCCTTAATATTTTAGAGATGTCCTCATTTCCAGTTATTATTATTTAAAAAAATGAAAGACTGATAGGACTACAGCAATAGGCATAGAAACAAGTTTAGGTTCACGACTAGAGTAACTAAGTGAGTGAGTTGACAAGGTGTTAAAGGAAGTGTGAAAAATCACCTAGACGGCTAAGGCATTGGTGTGATAAACTGTCATAGTGTTGAAAAACAACCCCGCATTCCCAATTATGTTACTCCTTTTTATACTTAGTTTAAATGAAGAAAAACTATTGGACTTTTATTATATCTCTTATTTTAAATGTATGATACAATAAAGTGAAATATAAATGTTTAATTATGTTTGTCTATTTTGAGGTTATAAGAACGGATACTGATATAAATATTTCAAAAGAGCTATGTCTATCCAAAATCACAGTTTCAAATGTGCAGTTGAAAATAATTTTATTAGCCGTATACACAACCATCAGAATATTTCCAAGAGCACAAACAATGCTACCTGTTCTGCGGGTGAAGTGGGCCGCCAAGCAAAATGCGTCATTACATATTAATAACTCCCAGTCCCCTTAGCGCTGTCCTGGGGGCCCTGTCCACCCCTCAGGTGCGCATTGCCATCGCCAGGGACTCACCCTCAGCCCCTGGGGTTGGACTGGATCCCTCAGCTGAACACGTGGAGTTTTTACCTTCAGCAGAACCTTCTCCCAGAACAGTGATGGCGAACCTTTTGAGCTCGGCGTGTCAGCATTGTGAAAAACCCTAACTTAACTCTGGTGCCGTGTCACATATAGAAATTTTTTTATATTTGCAACCATAGTAAAACAAAGATGTATATTTTTGATATTTATTTTATACATTTAAATGCCATTTAACAAAGAAAAATCAACCAAAAAAATGAGTTCGCATGTCACCTCTGATACGTGTGTCATAGGTTCGCCATCACTGTCCCAGAATTTCAATGGGAAGTTTTTCATAGTGTCCAGGCTTCCTCCGAGATAGTGACCTTTTAATGATAAGGTTAATTCATTGACTATGCCCTATCTATACCTACACAGCAAACATTTATCATTTTCTTAATAAAATATTAAATTCGTCATTATGCATCATTAGCCACAGCAGGCTGTAGTCCCCCTGGCTGCTGTAAACATACCACAAGCTTCGGGGGCTTAAGACAACGGGAATTTCCCCTCACAATTCTGAAGGCCAGGCTTCCGCAACCCACGGTCAGCCAGACTGTGCCCTGGAGGCCCGAGGAGAGAATCTGCTCCTGCCCCTCCTACTTCCAGGGGCTGCTGTCACTCCTTTTCCTGTCTGAGCCATTTTGTTAAAGGCAATTCTGATTCTTCTAAGGACGCATGTGACTTCCTGTAGGGTCACCTGGGTAATCCACAACAAGCACCTCCTCTTACCGTCAGTACGCACACCTTTTGCCCGGAAGGTCATACTCACTCCCAGGGATCAGCACGTGGCCAGGGGTTAGGATTGGAGCTGTGGCTGGGCCCGCTGCGTGTGCCCATCAGAAATGCTTTTTTAATGGAGAAAGGCTGCATAGCGTGCTGTTTTAGGATCTTGCTGCTAACGGCTTTTAAAATAATGTTACCTATTTAATACTGCAAGTATGCTATTTCTTAAAGAAAAAAGAGATATAGGCATTTAATTTTAAAAACAAAATATTTGGCAAGGCATTCGTTTAGGAAAAGCCTCAATTTTCAGTTTCTTCTCCCAGGCTGCAGATGGTCCTGAAATGGAAAATCCCACATTCTAAATGATCCTTTAGCCCTGGTTGGTGTGGCGCAGTTGGTTGAGCATTGTCCCATGCAGCAGAAAGTTGCAGGCTCCATTCTCAGTCAGGGCACATGCCTGGGCTGCAGGCTTAATCCCCAGGAGGGGCATGTAGGAGGCAGCCAGTGGAGTGAGTGTCTATCTCCCACTCCCTTCCTCTCTCCCTCTAAAAAACAAACTAAAAACCATACTGAATCACAAACGTATGCATGTCTGAGCTTTTGTTTAGCACTGATATTGAGATAACTGCTAGTTAAAACTGGGATAGCTATCAGAGAAATCTTAATAATTTTATTATATTGTTTTGCAATGCAAATTTTAAGTGATTATGTGAGTTATGTTAACCCCTAGAGTGCCGGGGAGCACTACCGCGATCCTTCTGCAGTGTCACTATTAGATGCTAGTAGTTCACTCTTTATTGACAGATGGCACCTAAGGAAAATAGGCAAAAATGCCTTGGCAATTTTAGCATAGTTCCTAGGACATTGGTTGGCACTCAAAGGGTTAAATTGAAATTTTCTGTCAGGAAGGGACATGTGCTAAACGTTCATTACCAAAAAGATATCGCACTGCTAGGCCATCAAGAACTGCCTAAGGATCTCTATCCCTGTCAACCTTGGAGCCAGGCAAGGCCCCATTACAGCTCTGCTGCCCTTGCTTTTCCAAAGGTCACGCGTGAAAATACAACTTCTAAGCAATTTCATTCGTATGTGAAAGACTGAATTTTTAAATAAAATGAGTATAAAGGGAAGACTATTAAAACTAATATGAACGATGAAAGTTTTTTACTGTCTTTGATAAGCAGTTTTCTAACATGTTCCCTGGGAGATGATATGTTGGATATCTTGGTAAGAACTGAGCAGTACTTCCATGATGTGCCCTGGGAGAAACAGAGAGGGAAAACCCCATCCGACTGTCACTTATTCTGTAGTTACTTGAAGCCCATCTTATATTTGATCTAAGTATTTACCAACCAAACCACAGTAAAGAAGTTCTGCAAAGTGCACAAATAAAATGTGTTATTCGTTGTTGACTATCCATCATGACATTTCAAGAGACAAATGTCAACGTGTCCCCAGTGGCAATAATATATAATTATGTCTCCATTAAATACTTCGATTTGCCCTAGAAAAGTTTTAGAAAAATCAAATTGTTGACAGAATGGAACATCATTTACTTCTAATGTGATTTCTATGTTTTTTGTATTTTTTCATTGCCCACTTTAAAAAAGATTTTCTGTATAAAATTCCTGAAGAAAAAAAATAAGCACATGAGTTCTAGGAAAACACAGAAACAAGAGCACGGAGAAAATACTTCCCTTAGAACAATTTATGAAGAAAAAGTATACTTTTGTAAATGGTATATTTATTGTTTTTAAATGAATTTATGAGGAATAAATGGATAATAAACAATTTCTCGTTATAAAACTCATTAGTATAATCTAAAGTATTGGACACTTAGCATAGTTCCTTGTATGAAAATTACATATTGAAAAATGATATATTGAAACATGAAGCGCCAAGAGAACATCTGAGTACAACAAGAACCATGTCTCAATGTTTGAGGATATGCATGGTGATCCACAAACAAATACAAATAATGTATTTGCTCCATGGGACCCTTTATAGCTCAAGGAAATGCCATTAATATACTAGTATTTCAAGAAGGCTATTTGCAGTGGTGTTTTTCCTAGATCTACTAAAAGTGAGTTTCTTCATAAATCAGTGTATAAAAAAGTGTTTGTGAAATATTCCTCTTTACTACCTACTTCAAAAGTGTCTAATTTTTGTATGTGCTATTTTCTTTCCTGTCATTACGGCAGTTTGAAAACCAGTATGACTTTCTTTTGTGGTCTGAGAGTGCCTATACCCGTGTGGATAATATTAGTTTTTACTCTGATATAAGTATAATGTAGTCAGTCGGGTTATATTCACTTAGAATGTGCAACTTTAAGCTTGTGGACCACGCCAGTAATAGAACCCAAAAACTAATGGGAAAGATGTCTCCTTAAATTCATTTCTCTAGTGATTTACTCAAAGATGAATTTGACAAATAACCTGACAAAGATCTGGCCACATCTATTTGGTGTGTGTGTGTGTGGGGGGGGGGGGTTACTGAAAAGTATGGACATTCGCTTCCCCTTGTGTCTATCCCCTGAGGTAACCCAGAGCTGCGTCTTTGAGATCAGGGTTTCTCTTGTCCCAAAGGAAAGATACATCTTATGTTTTTGAAAGCGTTTATTCAAAAGGGTTAAGGAAGGACTAGCAAAACTGAACAGAATGAAACGTGTTCCTGAGGGGGGTGTCCCCCCACAAGATGCTTCCCCGAGGCTGGGAATGGAGCGGGGTTCTGGGTTCTGGCCCACGGGGGCCCTCCTGAGACACATTCTTGGGCAGGAGGCCACACCTCTGATGGAAAAGCCACACGGGGACATGAGAGAACCGTCACTGACACACCACGCCCGGGCATTCAGGAGAGATTTCTGTGACAGATGTTCTGCTTTCTTGGGCTGTGGCCTCTGGGAGGAAGCCACTCTGCAGTCTTCCCAGAGAACCAGTGCCCAGCAGGCAGGGAAACGCTGTCACTGAGGAGCAGTCGCTAGCAGCTGAGGACAGTGGGAGTGACCGTCGCTCACTGAATTATTTAATGGAGCCTTTCTACCTGCCAGGCACTCTGCTGAAAGCAAGTCTGCTTACCCCATTTCCCCAGGACCGTATGATCCCCAAAGTTCTTCTATCATCTGGTGATTGCAAATCCCCCATAACGAGCGGTACTAACTGCACTTGGTGAGTGATGACCAGGACGTGAAGGGAAAGTAAAACAATGTAACATGTCTGCCCTGCGTGTCGTGAATCAGTCTGGGCCACCACATTCTGAACACACGGCTGACATAGTGGTCCCAAGTCTCAGTTTGGCTTTGTGTGACATGACCATCATTTTACCAAGCTTCCAGTTTTCTCACTTATAAAATGGGGAAAATATCTCCATCTCCTTCTCAAGTTTTACTAAAAATCAACCTATCAGACAAAATCACAGGAGTTGAGAATCGCTTTGAAAATGTTGACTTTTCAGTGTGTCAGTTATCTCACTTGTAAGTGAGGGCAGACTCTCAGGCTCAGTATTGTTGACATGTGAGGTGGAGACCCTGCAGGGAATCGTACAGGCTGTTTAGTCTCCACCCACCAGATGTCAGTAACACCTACCCCTCAGTTGTGACCAGCAAAAATGGCTCCAGATTTGGCCAAGAAAGCATTGGGCTACAAAATCATCGCAGTTGGCAACCAATGGATTAGAGCTAATTCTAACATCCCTTCAACTTTGACATTTTATACTTGGTATTGGGCCAAAAGAGCACTCTGTAAGTTGTCATGTGAGATACAAAAGTATGTGTTCATTCATTCACTAAAGAGGCGTTATTGCCCAGCCTGCATGGCCCAGCGGTTGAGCATCAACTTGTGAACCAGGAGGTCACAATTTGGTTACTGGTCAGGGCACATGCTTGGCTTATAGGTTCGATCCCCAGTGTGGGGCATGCAGGAGGCAGCCAATCAATGATCCGCTCTCATCATTGATGCTTCTATCTCTCTCCCCTTCTCCCTTCCTCTTTGAAATCAATTTTTAAGCTTTATTAAGCATCTACTAGTGCTAAGACAATATACTATAGAGCTGCAGGTAAATTAGAAATTATATTTCAAGGGGCTTACTTAACAGTAGGGAAGGTCAGCTGCACATAAAAGTAGTATTTTTAATATTCTACAATGTAGTTTCAGTAGCTACACACTAAGTAAATGTGAGTAAGAAAAAAAAAGATTAGTGAATTGTTTCTAAGCAAAGTAGGCCACCCACAAAAACTGTGCCACAGAAGAGGCTAAGAAAAGCCATTCCTCTTACTAATGTGGTTTAAACTGATGTTACTAGAATCATAAACTTTTAGAGGTTGAAGGGACCTTAGAGCTCACCTGGCACCATCACCCTCATTTTACAGATGAGGCAATTGACTCCCTTCTCACCCCTGTGCATGAGCAGCACATGCAACGTAAACAAGCATGAAAAACCTAAATCGGCACCAGCAGCAGCAGGAGGCGGCTCAGTTTATATATTACATTTCAAAGAGAATCACACAAACCATGACCTCCTGCTAAACCAGGAAAGAACTGCTAATTCTACCGAGCAGAATATTGCATACAAGATGGAAACGGTGATGATGGAACAACGCGGTGTTGCCTGGCAGGGTGCAGGGGACTCCCGATGGGAGGTTCCACGTAGGGGAATTTCCTTGGTTCCAAGTGGAGTATTTGAAAGGATTCCCTGAAATAGATTTGTACATGTTCCTAAAGGCAGTGACTTCTCCTTCGCAACTCTTGCCCCATGCTTTTATTGCACCATTTATTTTAAAATAAAAACGACAGTTCGCAATTAAAATGGCTGCATTCTCTTTGAAATGCCTGGTAACTTTCCAGAGGAAATATGCTAATACCGGTGTCTGCAGGGACCAAGCAAGCAACGTGAATGCCGAAAGGAGGCCAAGTAGAAAGCAATAGTTGCCCTAATGCTTTCAGTGCATAAACGTGAACCATAAGTCTGAGAACTCTCACATAGTATATGTTTCTGAAATGATGAGGAAATAAATTAGAGAGCCCTCAGAAATACATTTCCTGACTCTAAAGGTACCTATGAGAGAGATTTACACATTCAAGTGTTACGAATAAGAATTGGGGAGGTTGAGAACTGGAATAAGAAGTTGTTACTTCTTTTCATTTATCCTTATAAAAAGAATTTTAAAGTTTTTACTTGGCAGGCAGATAATACAGGGGATTGTCTTTGTAAGATTTAAGTTGGACAACATTTATGTTGGGATTATATGTTTGAACAATTTTTATTCTTGGTATTTCATCAGATTATCTAGCTCTTCTCCATTCAACGTGCTAGAACTTCTCAAATGCTTTAAATAGAGGTTGACAGATAAGAAACAAACAAACAAAAGAACAAGTTAACTCTTGGATTTAGAATTTCAAGTGCTTAGTATAGTGAAGTGGTCTATTTTAATTTGTATATATACACTCTGATATTTGGGGTGGCTTCCATTAGAAGTAGTTGACAATTGGCTGCACCCCCATTATAGAAGCAAATCTCAGCCCACATTTTGCCATATATGCCACTATTTATTGGCAACTAGGACACACACACAAAGACATACACTGACTGAAATCCTGAAGATGCTTAGCTTCCTGTGTCTCTGTGTGCCCTAAACATGTCTTGCATAGCCTGGCCGGTGTTGCTCAGTGGTTGAGCATCAACCTATGAACCAGAATATCAAGGTTTGATTCCCAATCAGGGCACATCCCTGGGTTTTGGGCTTGATCCCTAGTGAGGGGCGTGCAGGAGGCAGCCAATCAATGATTCTCTCTCACCGATGGTTCTGTCTCTCTATCCCTCTCCCTTCCTCTCTCTAAAATCAGTAAAATATATTTTTAAAATAAAGTCTGCATAGAATGTACCCCTGAGGCAAATGTGACAATAATCTAGCATGAGATGCCGCCAACTCTGTGTAGGGGATGAAGAAAACTTCCCCCTAGGAGTAGGGCTATTGGACCATTATGGGTCAGCCCTAGATCCACCTAAAGGTGCAGGCTTCAGGACAAATGGCAGTGTTTATACTCTTCTTATATAAGAAAAGAAGGGTATACCACACACACACGCAGTACTGTAGCCAATCTAATAACTTCATCATAAAATTTCATTTCCAATATCCATTCTGTTATTTAAGTCACTCCCTTCTCCAATGAAAACCAATTTCTAACATGAACACAGCTCTGATGGTGATGGGAGGTATGGATAGTTGATGCACTGGTTGGATGGGTCTGGGTCTGATTAAAGATTAGTTGATTACGCTTCGAGTGAACATGCTGATGAGTTCAACTAAATGCCCCTAGAGACCACTTGAAGCACCTAACACATACCTCAGAGCATCCACTTTGAAATACTATAATAAAAAAACCTGTAGATATAATTTACTCAGGATTAAGGGCCTGGGGATGATTTTTTAAAAGACAGTGAAGAAAAATACCATAAGTAAGAGCAAAGTCTCTTTCTTAGAAACTAGAAACAATTCTTTGGGCTGGTGGGTAAGAAAAAAGTCAGTGCACGCTTGAAAAGGAAGTAAGACCAGTTAGGTCAGAGACAATACAAGAACGGGAGAGTTTATTCAGAGTGCAAGTCAACATCCAGAAACCATCTGCTTTAACAAAGAACTCCTTTCCTTGTCCCTCCCAGGGGTAGTAAAGTCATCAAACAACCCATTCTTTCTTCCTCCATTATATAATGTCTATGCAAAAATCACACAAGGCATTAAAGACACTGAAAGTTTAAAAAATCAGTCTCCTTGGAGATTTCATAGAGCAGGAAGGAGGATGGAGGTATTCAGATGTTTTAAACATGATACTGTACATTTCATCATAAAAACTTGCATACAGTGGCTTGGAGACAGAGAGAGGTACATTTAGCTGAGCCCGAGGGTCCAGGGAGAACTTTCTGGAGAAGAATATCTGAATAGAATTTTTATTTAGGAGTGTTTGAATTAAGAGACCATTGTTCCAGAATTGGGGAGAGCTGTTGATGGACAGTAGTGGTAAGAATAGAGAGACAGAATTAACAAATATTTTTTAAAAAATTGATGTGAATGAAAAGTTGTAATGGCTAGAGTGGTGATTATGGTGAAATATGGCAAAGACCTATTTCCACTTCTGGGCACTTGGCCGGACTGCAAGACTGGGGAACCACGTCACTAAATTCCAGGCAATGGAACGTGAGCAGGGGTGACGCGTCCTCTTCCAGGCCTCTCCCACCCCATCTGAGCCTTAGGCTCTGTTTTTCCATGGGTTATAGACAATGAAATCCTGGGGTGGAAGTTGACCAATTTTTAAACCATCCTTGGAACACATGGTCCTGCCCATCTGTAACCTCACTGAATGAGAAACCAACTTCTATCATGTTTGAGTCATTGGACACTTTGGAGATCCTTAGGGAACAACAATAACGAAGAACAACCAGATAGTTGAATACAGCTTCCTAGAGGTGCCAACATCTAAAATAACACAGATGGGAGAACAGGTTTATGGGAAAAGATGAGAGATCAGTTTGTCACATTCTGCATTGAGGTGTCTGTGGGATGAAGCCAAACAGAACAGTGAAGAGACACTTGAACATACGAATATGGAGGAGAGTATCCTTAGAGATTTAAACTAGTTTCCACTTACCCTGAAGGGGATGGTGAGTTATTTAAAAATTACTGAACAAGCCAGCAACATAGTTGTGTGTACCTTTTATAAAAGTCATTCTTATGTGTAGTTTGGAGTGTAAGACTAGCCCCTGAGACTGGGTCATGCTTAAGGAATTTAATCTTCACAGGATAATATACCATTTCCAATTGGAAGCAAAGACAAACATTTATACAACTTGAGGTCCACCCTGACTGAATGATGGCCAAGCTAAATTGGAACTTACATGAAAAAGCAAGAATATCTTCTCCTGGATCTTGTATTCCTCAAACATCTGGACTATCATTGGTTAGTAATAGTAAAAAAAAAATACAAATACAATGTATAGTATAGTATATAAAGTTTTATTTTAACATTTTGAAGATGTGTAGTATCCTAGTGATATTTGAAGTCATGAATTCTCTGAGACGTATCTTTATCGTACTCTGTTGCTTCATGTCTCATTTTAAGCTGTGTAGGGAGAGAATGAACTACTTTAATGTAACTCCATCAACATCTTTACCCAGAGTCCTGTTACCATTTTTGTCTTTTATGAAATCCTTGTCCCCACAAAAGGCTGGGTTACTTTTTCTCTCCTTGTTTGAATTGATGAAGGGCCTTCTTACTTATTATAGTACTCATGGCTTTAGGATTTGCATTAGTAAATACGTATACAGGCTCACAAAGACACACCAACTGTAAACTCCTTACAATTATGGATAATTTTGTGTTCTTCACTTCTTATAACTTCTCAGTTTATCCATAATGCACATATTAACTTTTAAAGTCAGAAAATTTTTAAAGAGAGAAGTGCCTTTTTTTGTTTAGGATGTGAGGAATTGCAAAAACATAAGAAACCAGGCACATATGTTACTGCTTCCATGTGGATCTTTTAAAGAAGAATCTATAGGTTCAAAATGTAACTTCTACACTTTCATAACTGCTACTAAAATTTTAAATGTTCAGATTCTTATAATCCTTTTCAAAATTAATGATGATGTTATGAGGTTAAAATTCTATAGTTAAGTGAGCCATTACTGTCACATAAGAAACGCAAAGCCAGGGAGAGAAAAGGGAAGAATACAAACATATAGCCAGTTGATAACAAAGTAATTCATATGCATTAACATACCCTTTCAAGTGACATTTCATTGTACTGGATTGAAAAAGTTATACTCAACTATCAAAAATCCAAGAGGAGTATTGAAAACACCTTGGAAGAGCTGGGGGATTTAACAGCTGAAATCACCAACATGATGGGTTTCTTTCATTTATTCTCATCCATAGTCTTGTGCTATGGGAGTCTAGCCATTCCTGGCAGAGACCTCCGGCTGCGTCAAGGAGGCTCGGGGATACAGGAAGGGATAGGGAACTGAGGCAGAGATTCTGAACTGATACTTTAGATTAAAACTCTCAGGACGTTCAGTTTCCTCCAAAATAGTCGGAGCATCCAAACACAGCAGAGCTCTGCTCTGAGACCAGAGCATCTGTGATGGGATCTCACTTTGTAACAACTGCCCATGGTCTCCAACAGAGCAAGATCCAGAAACCGCTACTGACCCTCACGCCCGGTGCTACCGAGGAGAAATGTGTGATCATTCCCGCAGTTACAAGCCACCTCACGCTTCTTTCCCAACAGTAAAATGAAGTCATCGAATTTATGTTAGACGTCGAGAGGTCAGCAATAAAAACCCACCTGCCCACATTATGGGGACACAAAGCACATATGATCAACTGTGTAGAGTTCACGCATGTGCGGTTCCCTGAAATCAACTTAGGCAACTGTCTCCTTGGTCTCCATACCTCTCATGACAAAGAATCTCCTCCTTTCTTTTACTGCTAATTTAGGTGTTAATATTTTTTTACCAAGTGTCAACTGACTCCTAAAATAGTTTAATTTCTGTTTTACAAATTTATCTTTCAACACTTTCAACACTTCACTGGTTAATTATATTAGCTGAACAGAAATTCACTACAAAATGGGCATTAGTATTTACCTTTCCCTGAACTTAATTATCTTGGAAATTTAAGACAGTAATCACACAGCAGAAAAGTAAATGTATTTTAGAGCTTCCACATTTTTTGGAAGTCATGTAATCTGTCCTCTTAACACTCAGTTTGTCTCACAAACACATTTGTCAATACTGATAAGAAACATCAGAGTGGATGCCAAGCAAGACATAGAGACTCTAGCAGCAAGGGAAACACTGAATTCTAAGCTTCCAAATCCACAGAGTTCACAGCAAAGGAGACCGGCCAGCCATCAACATTCTCATCGCGCAATCCTTTCCCAGGTTCCAAACAGAAGAAGGGGTTGCTGAAGAGTCATTTAAATAGTTTTAGCTCTTAAACCTACTTTTTCTTCCTCTCGCAAAATCTGTCCTTGAAATAAACCAAAACCCATTTCCTAAAGTGGCATCTCAGCCAAGGCATTGCACTCTGCTTTTATTCCTTTCTTGCTGTGACTGTTATTGAAGCATTAAAAGCTATAATTCTATCAGTTCTAAAGTCTGGATCAAAAAGTTTTTCTATAAACAAGGGAAATGGGAGACACAGATAAAATAAATAACTTGGAATTTGGTCACATGAGCAGCACTGAAAAGAAATGTGAATGTAGATCACCAACCCATTTAAAATTCCAGGGATTATAGTATTTGTGTTAGCAGATACTCAGTTCCTATAGTCGATATTTGCTGCTTCAACTCAAACATCAACAATATTTCTCAGACTAATTAGCTATATAAGTGGTGATTCCTCTCCAATTAGAGAAACTTGGTTATTATCACCCAAATTACTCCATGGTGGCTTTTTAAAATTTGAGGTATCACATAAACGTATGTTTTCTACAGATTCAATTTCCTTCTTCTCTGCTAATGAGAGACAAGGGAGAAATAAGTTTCAAATTGTGTGTTTGCTAAAATTACTACGAATAAAACACACCTGATTGGTTTCTGATAATCGCTCATTTTATCATGCCTATGTCTTCCACCATGATTCGTTTTGATAATGCACAAAAGTTGTGTGTTTTTTTAATCCAAATACTGGGTTTTAAGATCTTAGAATGGTATTTACAAAACTCTTTAAATGCTGAATTTCAAGATGAATGGCCTTTGCTGTTTATGTAGTTGAACTTTATTACTTGTCTTAGACATAGCACAGCGCTGCGGGGAATGGGTGTGAACACGCACAATGCAGAGCACTGGAGTAGGAGGGAGAAACTGTCCCGAGACAGAGCATATGTCTTAAAATGCGTCGGCATTTTTCTTTATAAAAATATATTTTATTGATTTTTTACAGAGAGAAAGAGAGAGGGATAGAGAGTTAGAAACATCGATGAGAGAGAAACATCGATCAGCTGCCTCCTGCACACCTCCTCCTAGGGATGTGCCCCCAACCAAGGTACATGCCCTTGACTGGAATCGAACCTGGGACCTTTCAGTCCGCAGGCTGACGCTCTATCCACTGAGCCAAACCAGTCAGGGAACGTCAGCATTTTAAAGACATGTTCTCCTGCATGGAAAACCACTGTCATTAATTTTGACTCAACTTCTCTCTCACTTATATCAATAAATCCCTGGCAGGCTTCAAACTTTGTCTACCTTTATTGTCGGACAAAGACAACCCACATGAGAAATAAGGGTGCTCATAAATGAGAGATGGAGAAGTGATAACAGTTTCATTTACAGACCAGGAAACAAGAAACCAGCGCCCAGCAAAGATTCCTGTTGAAGGAGCCACACAGGGCAGGCACAATTCAGGTGGTAAATTCTTAGGAGTCTCTCACCACTTATACAGGGAGAGCTGAAGAAAGCTGTCTTTACAATAACGATGATCTGTAATATTCACCAAAATATCAAGTTACTACACAGCAGAGTTATGCTCTTAGAAAATACTTAGCCCTGGCCGGTGTGGCCCAGTGGTAGAGCATGGGCCAGGCACCAAAGGGTTGCAGGTTCAACTCCTGGTCAAGGGCACTACCTGGGTTGCAGGTTCTGTCCCTGGACCCAGTGGGGGCATGTGAGGGAGTCAACCAATCTCTCTCTCTCTCTCTCTCTCTCTCTCTCTCTCTCTCTCTGAAAAAAAGAAAAGAAAAGAGAAAAGGTCAATGGAAAAATATCCTCAGGTGAGGATTAACAAAAAAATTACTTAAATGTATTCATTGAAATACTAAAACATTTGTTAAATTTACTATGTCATAAGTGGAACATGATGTTTACTACAGTATCTCAATTTTTGATGTGAAAAATATGCACGTGCTCACATTGGCACACACACAACACGTTAAAGAAAGAGCTAGCGCGAGAAAGTAAGAGTTCTCAAAATGTGTGCCTACTATTTTGGAGCTCAAAATTCAAAATGCAGTAAAATATATGAGTATTTTCCTCTGTAATTTCTTCCTCATCCTTCTTGCTTAGAAAATACTCTTACCAAAACATCCCATTTTATCTGTTGTTCTTAATTTTATCCCCAAAATCTTGTTCTTTAAGTCCTTCCCATCTCAATAAGACGCCAAGTCCATCTTACCAACTCCTCACCACATTCAACTGTGGCTTCGTTATTGTTGTTTTACAGCACGTTTGCAAGCATGTGGTGCAAGCTCTCCAGCCTGAATTTTTTCAAAAGTATTTGACTCCTTAAGGCCCTTTACAGTACCATATAGTTTATTACCAGCTTGGAAATTTCTGCAAAACGCTTTTCAAGATCTTGAGGGGGATTGGTTTAAGTCTGTCCATCCATGTGGAGACTGGCAGCTGAAAAATACTGTCTTCTACTCCATGAAAATAGTGTCTCTGCACTTACCTGGGTCTTTTTCAATTCCTCTCATCAGTACTTACTTTTCAATTTTTAGTATAGCGGTCATGGAAATATTTTATGAATTTTAATTCTAAGTATGTTTGATCCTTATGTAAACAGTATATTTTTCTGATTTTTAATTTTCTCTGCTAAGTATAGAGAACTTGACTTGATTCTTAGTGATTTCATAGCTTGAAACATTGCTAAATTAATTAGTTCTAATAATTTATATAACCCTTAGAATTTTCTATATGCATGTGTAATTATGCCATCTGTGAATAAACAGTTTTTATTCCTTTATAATTTGTATGCCTCATATTTTTTGCCTTTTTTTCATTAATAGGAACTTTAAGCCAATGTTGAATAAAAATAGTGAATCATGTGGTATTCATCATTATATAGGATAAATCAAATAGTTTTCTCTGTCTCTACTATTCCTATTTTTCTGAGATATTTTTTAACATGATTAGGTGTTGAATCCTGACAAATGTTTTCCTACATTTATTGAGATGGTCACGTAAAACGTTTTTCTTTGTTAACATCGTAACTTATGTTGCTTGATTTGTGAATTAAACCAGTCTTGCTATCCTGAGGGAAAAACCTTACTTGGGAATGATTTATTATCCTTTTATATAGTTCTGGTTTAAATTTGCTAGTACGTTAAGAATTTCAGTGGCTGTGATCATGATGGATGTTAGATTATAGGGTATTTTCTTTCCTTTTCCCCCCTGTAATGTTTATGTCTGGTTTTGCGATCAGGATAATGACTCATAAAATGAATGGAGAAGTATCTATTTCTTCTCTATTTTCTGAAAGAGTTTTCATGATTGCTCTTATTTCATTTTTAAATATCCGATAGCCATCACCAGTAAAGCCACCCGGACCAGCAGTTTTCTTTGGAGAAAGATAAATTTGTTTCATTATACAGGGTGTGGCGAACGTAGGCTGACCGTTGTGAGGACACGGAACAGTTTATTCTTGGTTAGTATGAGCTAATTACTGTATCCTTTTCCACGCGAACATTCTAACCTACTTTTGCCAGCCCTGTATTTCCCGTTGGGCTGCTGCTGACTGCGCTGGATTGTCTGCTGTCCCCTGGCACGACTGCCTCAAGACATGGCTGGGAAATATATTCACTACATTATCCTAGTAATTATCCTAGTAATTCTTTTAGATTTTGCCAGGTGAAAATTTCCAAAGACGAGGCTGTGCCTGGGATTTGGAAGCGGAACGGGAGTGCGGGCCCTCATTCACGTTGGCACGGCTGGCAGGTCCGTGATGGCTGCCCCTTGAAAGGCTCTTGTCTCTGTTCTCTTCCCTCCTCGTCCTCCAGGCCCTGGCCAGGCCCCTGCCCCCTGTTCAGACACAGGCCACAGGCCAGAAGGTCCCCCGGGGACAGGTGTTTCTAAAGAGGCAGCAGCTTCTGCCTGGGCCTCTCCACCAGCCCTGCCAGCCCTGGGTCCTCAGTGGCCGCACCTTCTCAGGTTCCTGGACTCGCTGAGCCTGCAGGCCGGTGCTCGGGCTGGGATTAGTCACTGTTTCTCCCACCAGGCCTTTCTCAAACTCCCTCAGCTTCTCCCGGATTATTGTGCAAACTCCAGTCCCTACATTAAACACTCCATTTCCATAACTGCAGAGGTTCTATTTACCTGACAATTCTCGTTTATATACTGTTATATGGACAATATATATTTTTTAATTTGCTTCATGACCGTCTACCTCATTTTTTTTTATTTCTATGTTGATTTCCTATGGAAACATCATTACCAGCTTTGATACTTACCCCCTCCTTTCCAATAGACATACCTGCTATTTTATTCTCATATTAATTTAGTAAAAGCTTAAAATAATCTTAATTCTTATGCCTTTATAGTAGAAATTGTGGTAGAAACGCCTCTAGTGTTTCACCACAAAGCAGTCTTTTCCCCCCTTGAGGTATGCCTTTTTTTTAATCATATTGAAGTCATATTCTTCTCTTCCTAGATTATATTGACATTAATATATATTTGGATCTTTTGAAACATTTGACCTTATCACAGTTCATCCCTGTAGTATTGCATCAAGTTGTAGTTATTCATTGATGATATGCTGAAGTACATTTGCCTTAGAGTTTTGCCTTTATGTTCAAAGCAGAACCTCTTTATCAATTAGTGCCCTTCATTGCAAATAACAAAGTCCTCTCACAGTCGGGTCTCACAATAGTCCAGCTGGATTGCTGGACTGACTCAGTCACTGACAACAGCACTTTGGGTTTCACCCTTGTGAGAAGCAACCAGAAAAACCACAGGACATGCAAAGACGTTGGCCAGCCAAGCATAAGTGTCCTCTATGGCCAAACCTTTTACTAGCTTTTCTAATTACAGACTCAACGTCTTAGTACAAAATCCCCTCGTCCTCCGCTTTTTTCCTTAAAGGGACAGAGGATAATTGTTTTAGGACTGCAGGTCAGCTGTTTCTGTCCCACCACTCAAATGTGCACTGGAGAACTAAAGCAGCCTCGGGTGGACATAAATGAGCAGGCGACCCTGCCCTCTGCATAAATGGTGGGTGGGGCTACGTTTCAATCAAATTTTATTTACAAAAACAAGTAGCCAGTCCACACACCAGTTTACCAAATCCGATTCTAGAACCATCCTACACACATGAAAATATCTGTTCCTCAAAACTATAACAGGGCTAACAATACTCGCTACAAAAACTGCAGTCTCCGCCCTTTTAAACTTATTTGCTTGAATTTGCTGTCCACATTCTTTGGTTTCTTGATGTCTGTTTATGAGATCATTATTCATCATACTAGAGGCCCGGTGCACAAAATCCATGCACTCAGGAGGGTCCCGAAGTCTGGCCTGCGCCCTCTTGCACTCTGGGAGCCCTCGGGGGATGTCCAACTGCCGGCACTGGTCATCCTTCGTGCTGCCATGGAGGCAGGGGAGGTTCCCGCCACCGCAGCTGAGTTCACCATCTGTGAGCACAGCTTCTGGCTGAGTGGTGCTCTCTCTGTGGGAGTGCATTGACCACCACGGGGAAGCTTCCATGTTGAGCGTCTGCCCCTGATAGTGTGTGTCATAGCGATGGGTCATACTGCCATTGGGTCGATTTGCATATTAGCCTTTTATTATATATGATTACTTTTAGTTTTATCAAGTACTTGTTGTGTCCTTTTTGCTATAATCTGTTATAGACAGCATATCGTTGGATTTGGTTTTTAATCAATTTGCAAATTTTGGGTGTTTTGTAGTTACGCCAAAAGCACTGGAAGTTTAATTGCATGGTAAGAGTATCCTATATAATAAAAGGGTAATATGCAAATTGACCCTAACAGCAGAACGACTGGGAATGACTGGTCACTATGAAACACACTGACCCCCAGGGGGAAGACGCTCAATGCAGGACCTGCCCTCTGGTGGTTAGGGCACTCCCACAGGGGGAGCTCTGCTCAGCCACAAGCCAGGCTGATGGCTGCCAGTACAGTGGTGGTGGTGGGAGCCTCTCCTGCCTCCTCAGCAGCGCTAAGGATGTCCGACTGCAGCTTAGACCTGCTCCCCGCTGGCAAGTGGGCATCCCCCGAGGGCTCCCAGGCTGCCAGAGGGATGCCTGACTGCCAGCTTAGGCCCAAACCCCCCGGAACAGGCCTAAGCCAGCAGGTGGACATCCCCCGAGGGGTCCCAGACTTTAAGAGGGCACAGGCCAGGCTGAGGGACACCCCCCCTCCCAGTGCACAAAGTTTTGTGTACCGGGCCTCTAGTAATATATATAAAAGCCAAAGTGTCTGTCCGACCATCCGAACGGTAGCTATGACATGCACTGACCACCAGGGAAGATGCTCAACACAGGAGCTGCCATAATACACATTGGCCATTTAAAAAGAAACAGCACCATGGATCTGGTGCCAACAAACCAACACTCAGCTTCCCCCAAGTGAGACATAGGCTCCACCACCACCCCGGAGTGACACCTAACCAAATTGCAGCCAACACTGCTGAGACCCCATGGCGCAAAATGCGGCCCACAGCCCAGCCCAGAAATGGTCGCTGTGGGCACCGGGTAATGACGTCACATTGGAATGCCCAGCTTTCTCTCCCTAGCGACTAGCCTCCTTGGAGTTTCTTCAGCCCAGGAACCCGACTTGCTTTATAGCCAGGTGCAAACATTTTACAGCTCAAACAAATGTTTGTGAAGCATTTTCCCGTGCCTCATCTCATTTGATCCTCACAGAAGTCCTGGAGTAGGTAGATAGGAGACTTGGTAGAATCCTATTTTTTTTTCATTAGCAAGACAATGGAGATTTATAGTTTAGAAGCATGACCTGACAGAAAAGAAATAAGAATTGGTGGACCTTGAAAATGACTTCAGGTTTTCTCATGACACAGAATATAGTCAAACACAGCTGCAGTTAAATATTTTACCCGTTGTTCTCCCTGTGTGATCTACAATAATAATCTGCTTCATGTTGCTATATAATGCTGTGTTGCTGACAATTACCTGAAAGAGAACTTGATGTGCTTCACTGGACTGGAAAAAGTTTAGCAAAATCAGAAAGCAGGTCTAATTGAGCAAGTTTATCTATATCTATAAAAGGTTAAGTTGACTCATGAATGTGTGATACATATAAAGCTGTTGCTGGCGCTAATTGCATGCATGTGTTTCAATCTGTCATTGTCGGTCATGAATTTGGTTGACACTTTTATTATAGAGAAAGGGCAAATAGCTATATTAAAATATTCCTTCTAATTTCCTTTCAATGTGCACAGATCCATGCACTGGACCACTAGGATATTATGAATGTGGAATATGAAGGAGTAATAGGTAGACATCTGGGATGTACATCACCAGACATAGACTTATCTGTTTACTAGCTGTATAGTGACAATTATCCCCATTGTTTCTAAGCATCGGGCTAGAAATAGATTTAAAAGAAGCAACATAAACAGCATGTGAACACAGACTAATTAGTTTTCCCATGAAAAAGAAAAAAAGAAAAAGAATTTAATTTCTGTTAATAGATGCGTCAAATGCAAAGCTACCTAAAATATTTATTGTAATTAGCAAACTTATAATAGTAACCATCAGTTTGTATTTTTAACAACAGATGGAAGATATTTCTCCCACCCATTTTATATTTCATATTTTATATTTAAATTTCTTTCTTCACACTTAAAGCCTTACAAATAGTGTACTGGCATTACTGGCTTCACAGGGCGGAGCAAGCTTTAGGGCACAGCGTCAGTACCAGGGGCCACATCTTCTGATTCATCTTCAGTAGAAAGATCAGTTTCCTAAAACTAAGAAGTGTAGTTCTAAATGGGTAATGTACCATCTGTGCACCTGTAACAAAAACGTTTCCTATAAAATGGGAGAAAACAGTCTTGGTCTCCCACATCTCAGATCTCTATGAAAAAAGACATACTTGGTAAATCACTTTCAAGGCCATAAATTGTTTTACAAATGTAAGATTTTGTTCTACAGCCTTTTCAAATGTTTTTATTATGATTATTAACTTAGGACACTAACCATTGTTTTAATTATTGGTTCTTAACATCTTTGAAGTTCAACATGATACCAAGATATCCACTTCTAATTAGTGGCATAGAATCATTAGAAAAAACTAAAGAATGATCAGGAAAGCTTCTGACAATAATCAATCTGAGAGTTAGACCACCTTAACCTCTCAAATGAAGTTTATACACTTTATAAAATAGGAACGATGTAATGTACCACACATCGAAAAATATTTTACTAATATTTCAAAAATGTCTTTAGCTAGAGAATTAAATTATTGATTTCTAAAAAATTAAATTTGAAGTACCTTTAGAGAATAGACTTTTAATGCATTTAATGTGATCTATTCTGCTCTATTGCAATGTGCATTTATTTTATATTAAAATTTGCATACACTGAAGCATGTCTTTATTTCCAAAAGTAAATTAAGGGGCAGGGGGTGACACTGAGATTTTGCTTGCCTTTTTTTCCCCTTGCCTTTTCCTTCCTGTATTTCTGCTCTTCTGGCTTCTGAATTACCCAGTATCTTCACGGTACTTTCTTATGAGAGTTCAGAGTTTCCACTGAGACAGCTCAACCTGAACTGCCCCCTTCTCAGAATACTTAAGTCTTCAAATAACCTCTCTTCCCCTGAATGACCCTTGCCATCCATCAACAATTCTAGTATCCTCAGGGCAGAAGGCCTGGGGGTGGGAAGCTGGGTAGAGGGGCGCAAATGGGAGACATCTGTAATACCATCAACAATAAATAAAAATTTAAAAAACCTGCAGACAAAAAAAAAAAATTCTCGTGTCTTTATACAGTTGGATTGAAGGAGGCATAAGGATAAAAATAATTTATCTAGTTAATAAGTGACAGACTTTTAACCCTTCCTATAATGTTTGCATATTTAAAGCGGAACCAAATACACTCAGAAAAACATTTTGACAATATTTTTTTGGAGACACAGTCACACTGCAAAGCTAAATATCCAACTGAGATTGTGATTCGGGGGCAGAGTCCCTTGGAGAGCTCCACGAGCCGTGAGCACGAAGCCCTTTGTCTTGGGGATGCTGCCCCTGCTTATAGGGTTGGTTGCCTTTGGCCTTCAAACCCAAGGACCTTACACCGTGGCCATGGTCTTGAACGCCCCCCTCAGTAAACAGGGAGTGGGGACACAGAGCTGCAGGCCGCAGGAAAAATTCTACTTCAGAGAACAAAGGCAGGAATACAGCTCCGTGTTGGGCTCCAGCCCACAGCCGGATGTCCCCGAGCCCAGAAAACGTATTTTCTACTCAGTGACATTGTGCTGAGTGACTCCGTCTGGAACAGTCAGTCTCCCAGGAGCAGTTAGTTAGTCGGGACAGACAGTGCTGCCGAGCCTAACAGCTCTTGGGGGCGTCTTTCAATGCAGCTGAGTCTACTCACCAACGGTCATGGTGATGCGCCTGAGTCAGAGAAAGGGGGAGATTATGCCGGGCACGCTCTGTTTCTTGAGGAATGCTCTCCTTAATGGAGGATGGAAAAATCCTGCTTAATGCAGTGGAAAATCAAAGGAAGTGGACTGGTTTAAACAATTTTCAAAAGAAAAATTAAGCTGGAAGAATCAAGGGCATTAACGAAGACAGTGTGGTATTAGAAAGTAGAGAGACATGGATTCCTGGACCAGTGTTCAGAGATAGATTCACATGAATGTGGCTGGTTACTTCTGTACAACGCTGAGAAAGCATCTGATTGTGTAGACTTTTCAGCTAATAATGTTGGAATTATAAAATATACATATGGAAATGAAACGAACTTCAATCTAAAACTCCCTCTTTATGTAAAAATGATATAAATTTTCTAAATCTCTGTTGCCATAAATAAAAGGAAACTTTCCCTTAAGCATTCTTTATCTCTCCTGAGAAAAGTAAAGGCAGAGGAAAAAAGGGTATGGTTTTCTAATATTCTATTTTAATTCCAAATATCTCTACTCATAAAGACGAAAACATTTAGTCTTTTATTTGTTGCTTATTTAACCATTGACAATTCTCACCCTAAAAAAAAAGAATTCCTTTAGTTGATTTCACTTTTTAAGGTATAATTACAAATGAATAATCTAAAACTGTGGGTGGTTTCACTAACCTAAGATAATTAATTTTAAGGCATAATGCTACCGTCTCTTGTTCCTATTCACTAAACCCTTGTAAAGTTTTCTGGTAAGGCTAAAAATTGGAAGTTTATATGAGGAAAAATTAGATATAAACATACCAAATGGAACTTTTCTGAACTTGCCCACCCCAAGTACAGGACTCATTAGCACACTATTTACAATAAATGGAAATATATATAATTTTTAAAAATGAGCACTGTTTTTGGTTGATCACTAAGGACAGAAAAAAGTCTCAACAATAAAGTAGCGGATTCTTCAAAAGGAGGCACATGCACAGTATATTCTTAAAAGTCTAAGAATAAGGAAGAAGGAAATCAAACATATTTTTGCTATTAAAAGTGAATTATGTATGTGCTATCTTCTTACCAAGCTCACCATGGGTTACAACCCAAATCTACTGACAATGTAAGGAAGAATGATAATGTAAGTTATCATTTTAACAATGGTTGCTGTTATGATATCAGATATATTTCCTCTTTTGAAAAGTGAAAAACGTTGTAGCTTCCAGTCCCAAACCAGCCTCTGCCGTGCACAGCAGTGGCAGCTGAAAATAGAAAATCCTTCATCTCGCCCCCAGAACCCTGGGAGAATTTTCCCTTCACCGTCAATAAATTCTGAGCTAAAACTGAAAATGTTGTCTGTCTTGGTATTGGGCTTATCTGAGGTTACATTTACTTTTGTCTAACAACTCGGAAAGTACACATACATAAATTTGCGAGGTTAAACACCACAGAGCACCTTACTGCCAATTTCATCATTCTCAGGCAATCAAGGAGAAGTGAACATTTCTACCCAGAAGGGATACACTCTTGCCCCCTATGAGCTCACACACGCACACTAATTAAAAAAGAAAGAAAAAAGGCGATAGGTACTCAACTCAGCGTAGTAAAATTCTGTGAGAGCTGGGTCTTTCCTCCTTATTCTAGGCAAGAAGCCTCTCTCAGCAGGTCTTTACATATATACTAGAGGCCCGATGCACGAAAATCACGCAAGGGGCTCGGCCCTCACAGCCCCCGCTTTGTCTGGAAGGTCATCTGGAAGGACGTCCAGAAGGATGACCAGAAGGTTGTTCCGCTGTCTCGTATAATTAGAATATTACACTTTTACTCGAGGCCCATTGCACAAAGATTCGTGCAACAGGCCTTCTTTCCCCTGGCTGCCAGCACCAGTTTTCCTCTGGCACCCGGACCCAGACCGTCACTCCGGCCACCACCTTCCATCTTCGCTCTGGACACAGTCTTCTCTGCAGCTGGAGCTTTCAGTGTTTGCTCCTCGCTCCAGCCGGAGTCTTCAGTCTCTGGCCAGAGCTGCTCCTGGAGCCCCCCACCCTCCCCTTCATAGCTTGATCACTGCTTCGCCTGCAGACCTCGCTGACGGGCTCCCGGGTCCCAGGGGGCCGCCTTGCCTGGGCCTGGCTTTCTGGTGGTTCCTGGGGTTGCACACGCAGGCCTGGATGGTGGCTCCCGGTGTCCCACCCTGCCTGCAGTATGCAAATTAGCCGCCATCTTTGTTGGTGGTTAATTTGCATATCACACTGATCAGCCAATGGCGATGGTAGCGAAGGTACAGTTAATTACCATGTTTGTCTATTATTAGATAGGATTATTATAGACTAGAGGCCCAGTGCAGGAAATTCATGCACAGGTAGGGTCCCTAGCGGCTAGCAGCTGCAGGCCAGGGCCTCCCTTCCCTGGCTGCCAGCTGCCAGCAGAGGCCTTCCTTCATTGCATGCTGCCTCCTGGTGGTCAGCACACATCATAGCAAGTGATTGAACTCCTGATCTCCATGACGAACTCCTGAGGGGACACTTTGCACATTAGGCTTTTATATAGAGAGAAGATAGATAGATTTTTTTTTAGAGAGAGAAAGGGTGAGAGAGAGAGATAGATGAGAGAGAGAGAGAGAGAGAGAGAGAGAGAGAGAGAGAGAGAGAAACATCAATGATAAGAGAGAATCATTGATTGGCTGCCTCCTGCACACCCCACACTAGGGATGGAGGATTTCCCCACATGACCAAGCAATTTTTTAAAATATATTTTTATTGATTCCAGAGAGGAAGGGAGAGGGAGAGAGAGAGAGAAACATCAATGATGAGAGAGAATCATTGATCAGCTGCCTCCTGCATGCCCCCTACTGGGGATCAAATCCACAACCTGGGCATGTGCCCTGACCGGAAATTGAACCATGACCTCCTGGTTCATAGGTCGATGCTCAACCACTGAGCTACACTGGCTGACTCTCCCAGCAGGTCTTGAATGTGCACCAGACTAAGGGGCCCAGAAGACATGCCTCCGCCACATTGAGCTGGTCCACAGAGGAGGAACCAAGATGTATGAGGCCCTTAGTCTCGTTCTGCTTCTCAGCAGTCACTGGCAGATGTGCTCAGCTGTGCGTATCCGCTACTTCTTGAAGAAATATACTTAGAGTCAAAACTAAGATGGTGTCATAGGAATAAACTTGTTTATAAATTATGCCTGTGGGTTTTTATTAATTAATAATTTGGTGACAATCTAAAGCAATTTTTCTTAATTCTGATGGCTCATTAGAATAACCTAAGACACTTTTTCAAAAATATTGATTGCCTGGTACTCTCAGGCATTGCTGAGGTGGGCTTTAGTCATTCGTCTTTTTGAAAAGCATTCCGGGTGGATAAATGTTCAGCCACGGTTGAGCATCTCTGACCTACATGAGCCACCACACAGAGTTTATTGGGCCCATGGAGCATGTTCCTAGCGCCTCTTCAGCTATGAAAAATTAGACTTTTGTGCTAAAAAAAATGTCATTTTATAGGGAGAACAGACTCTGAAAGAGACACTGGCTCATCCCCCTGCTCTGCCACTTCATACTGTGTGAACTTGGACAACTGTTAACTTCTCTGAATCTCAGATTTTTCATATAAAAAATTAGGAGAATACCACCTACATTACAGGATGGTTTAGGGAGGGTTAAATGGAAGTCCTAATAAGTTGCAAAATTCAAGGTCAACTCCTTTTTCCAACATGATAGTAGTCATTTGAAAAAGAAATTGTTTAAAAATATACCTGTTCATTCAACAAATATTTCCTGAGCACCTGTAATATGTGCATGCTCCCTACACCTCAGCAGGAACAGCCTTGACTTTCTCAAATAATTATTCATATCTACAGTTTCTACTTTTCATATTCCATTTACTCTTTCAACTTATTCAATGCCTTCCCTGCCACTATGTTATCAAAATAAATCACTGTAGGTCGACCCAAAACCTTTGGGTTGCTAAATACAATGGAAAATGTTTCTGCTCTTTTTTATCCAGTCTTTCAATTTCTTTTACTTACCTATCTTCTTAAACTCGTCCTTTTAAAGTTTAAATTTTTTCAAAGCTTGATCTTGGTCTCCTCTACTGTTTGGTTTGGTTGGTTGGTTGTTTTAATCCACTAAGTTTATCCCCAGCCCGGAACGATTCCATGAGTACCAAACCCTTCTATCAAACTCCACCAACACTCGAATGCCTCCAATCAATCTCATACTCCACATACACCAAGTTGTACTCATACTTGTTTCTCCTAAATGAGCCTGCCGTTTCTTCAGGCCAAAAATTAGAAAGTCATCCTGTGACGCATCCCTCTCATTCACTTTCCATTACAATGAACTGCCAAATAGTATTGGTTTTACTTCCTGAATATCCTCCCAATTACCAACGCTTCTCCATCTCCACTATCAACCACCCTGGTCCAGTTCATAGTCACCTCCAGCCCAGATGAGGGCATCGGCCTCCTGCCCTTGGGTCTCCACAACTACCCTTGCTCCTCTCTCATCCATTCGCTACAAAGTAAGTTTTTTCCGGAACGCAAAATAGGTTTTTGTTACTCCCCAGATTAAAATGCTTTAGCGGTTTCACATTGCTTTTAGGATAAAGGAACAGGCTGCACAGCCTTTAAGTCTAAGGACATTATGGTGAATGCTTTTCTCCCTAACAGCTTCTTCTTTCTCCAACCTCAGTCTCTTCCTCACTCACTGCTCCAGCCACAGGGCCCTTCCTTCCTTCCTCTACTGAGCCCTGCTCCTCTCGACCTCGGGGCCTTAAGTAATAGCTTTATGCTCCTCGGGGTACTCGTGCTCAGCTCACTTCTTTTCCCACTTAAGTTGTAACTATTTTTCAGGTGTCAGTTGCAATATCACTTTTTCAAGTAAGCCCAACTTAGTTCCAACTCTTTTTTTTATTTTATTTTTTATTTTTTTAAAATATATTTTATTGATTTTTTACAGAGAGGAAGGGAGAGAGAGAGTTAGAAACATCGATGAGAGAGAAACATCGATCAGCTGCCTCCTGCACACTCCCCACTGGGGATGTGCCCGCAACCCAGATACATGCCCTTGCCCGGAATCGAACCTGGGACCTTTCAGTCCGCAGGCCAAAGCTCTATCCACTGAGCCAAACCGGTTTCGGCTAGTTCCAACTCTTATATGCTCTATGTTTTTTCTTCATTTATTTTCACTATATTTTGTCAATATTTCTTTGTCTAAAGGCTTTATAATATATTTCCCTATATGAGCTTCATGAGGAAGGGTCTATCAAACTTCTCATTACAAATCCAGAAAACAGCAGAAAGTGACTCATAACAGGCAATATATACATATTTTTGGTGAGAAATGAATGGACAGATAAGTAAATATTTTCCAGGACTAGATACACATAAATAATTAAATAACAATTCAATATTCAGTACACTATTAAAGTGAAATTGATAAAAAGAGGCCAATAGGAGATTAGGTAAGCAGAGTTACAAACACTAGAGAAGTGGTTTTTAAAATGCTTAAGGTGATCCACGGTAAAAATGTTATGTCCTGATCATATACACATAACACACCTCCTGTCTTCATGCACACCACACCTATCTTTATACACAAAGGGACTCACCCACCCACATACACAAAGGCACAGCAATGCATACAACCTGAAACAGAAGTTGCATGAAGCAATCCTCATCTTCACTACAGTATATTTCTTTTCTACCCTATCATTTTCTATTGTTCTAGTCATTTCTATTTTTAAATAAGGCAGGACAGGCTACATAAATTTCATAGCCCACTTAGAGACCTCAAACTATCATTTAAAAATCATTGCGGTAGAAAAATGTAAACAGCATGATGGAAAATGGTTTTGCCTAGAGACTGAGAGATTTGGGTAGGGGCAGAGCAGAGATGGGCACTGGGGACAGAAGAAACAAGCAAGATTGGTTAGGAAAGGGAAGAACGCAGGCACAGCTCACAGGTGCCGTGGGTTTGCCTCCAGAACTCCGCAACTGAGCGAGTATCGCAATCAAGAGGAAAGTAGTCATATTTTTACTGGCGGAGGGTCTCACCTTCGATTTATAAAAAGATACATCTGTGAAGTTCAGGGAAATGAAGTACAAGAAAACAGGTGTGCTTGTCCATCCGTGATGGTAGAGGTGTCCTCTTGGCATAGTAGATAAAGAGGGTAGGTAACATAAACCTACATTTTGGTGCTATTTATTAACTTAAAAACCTTATCTTGCATTAAAATGAGAGACTTAGAACATCCGTCTGAAATGATAAAAAGTGATTTTTTTTTTTGGCGGGGGGGTGGAGGGGGGATAGCCTTAAAATAGTGATAGCAATGAGTGGACGATGGTTACCTTTGCTCTTGATCTCAGATGTGAGATCCTCTGGATCGGTATAGAGGTTGCAGGGATGGGGAGAAAGAAGCCTAAGAAAGTTTTAATTCCCATGTTGCTCAATCCAATGAGCACTGTTATCTTCCCTAACCTTTCAGAATCGTTTGACATAGTTTACCCCTTTTTCCTTCTTTTTTTTAAATATATTTTTTATTGATTTTTTACAGAGAGGAAAGGAGAGAGACAGAGAGTTAGAAACATTGATGAGAGAGAAACATCGATCAGCCGCCTCCTGCACACCCCCCACTGGGGATGTGCCCGCAACCAAGGTACATGCCCTTGACCGGAATCGAACCTGGGACCCTTCAGTCCGCAGGCCAACGATCTATCCACTGACCCACACCAGTCCCGGCCCTTTTTCCTTCTTTAAACACCTTCTTCCTTTGGTTTTTTTTTTGGGTGGTGCATTATCTTGGCTGCCTTCCTGTCTCATCAGACAAACCTCTTAATCTTCTTCTTGTTTCTATTCCTCTGCCTCTAAATGTTGGTCCAGTTCCTTTCCCTGATTCATTTGATTCTCTCTGCACAGTCTCCCTTTAGGAAAATGTTTGGCCTATTAAGATCCTATGTACCTGTTAACTACCATTATATCAATACTATTTTTAAAAAATATTTTTATTGATTTCAGAGAGGAAGAGAGAGGGAAAGAGAGAGATGTCAATGATGAGAGAGTTATTGATTGGCTGCCTGCTGCACACCCCACACTGGGGATGGAGCTAGCAACCTGGGCTTGTGCCCTTGACCAGAATCTAAACATGACCTTCTGGTTCATAGGTCAATGCTCAACCACTGAGGCACACCGGCCAGGCCTAATTTTTTAACTTCAAATACCATCTACATGCTAACACTCCTAAATGTCTATTTCTCCACTGGTCCTCTTCTGTAAGCTCTAGACTTGCAGATAAGTTTAAGTGGCGAGATTACCTGAGACAGGACCAGATACGTCCACCAAGACAGGAGGGCAGGCGGAATAGGGGCGTGGAATCAGACAGAATAGTCACCACCCTGGGTAAAGCAGATGTTTTCTTTTAACTGCTTCTGTGTTCACAGCAGAATGAGCAGCAAGGGCATCAGCAGAGGGTGAAGAAGAGACAGCGAAGGAATTATAAGGAAGCAACGGTGAACGTGAAATAGTTCTTCAGGAGAATATGGCAGGCAGCAGCTGGTGCCAATTAGGTTATTCCTGGGCAGCATCTGGGCTCCTTAAAGTCTGTGGGCATTAATTTAACATGCGAGTAGGCAGAATTATTAGGTGGGTTTCCTCTCGCCATATTCTACATAGACAACAAGTTCTCAGGCCTGGAATAGAGAGATAATTGGATTTAACTAGGATTGAAGTTAAATCAAGTAACATAGAAAGAAAAGGGACAAAGGAATTGAGCCATTGAGTGTTTATAATGGGATTATGACATCTGGGCTGATCACCATTGCAGTCTTTCTCTCATTTAGGCACTAGCCTTTGCCCTTGAATGCACTTTATCTGAAGGTCATATTGCCACTGATATTTCCCATCCATTCTACTAACTGACATTTTTGCTCATCCTTGTTACCTTTAACAACCCTGAGCTACTTGTTTTTATTGAATCGCTCAATAAAAACAAATTATAGAATACAAATACCAATGATAGAATCCAGAGCAGTGGCAATAGTGGTATGGTTTTAATTCCAAAAATGCTTTTCTCCCATCTAAAAGCAATTGTTTTCTGATATCAGACTGTTTTCATTTCATAGGAATGAAATATCATATCCTTTACAATCACATTTATAATATAAACATGATATGATTTAATTTCCCTCTAATACTTATATAATAGTGCTATGATAACTCACAACTTTAACTTTGATTTCAGCTTTTTAGTCTCTTTTGCGTGGAAATTTTTCTGTTTGCTGCAAGTAGAGGGTGATGAGTGTACGTCCAGTTTGGGGTGTCAAAATTGTTCTTTCAAATCATGTTTATGGTCCATCAGATTCAGATTTAAAAAGAAATGACTTTTTTTGTTTTTTTAGAATCTCAATCTGTTAGCCAACAGGTGCAGTTGCCATGGCCAGTAGTATGAATGAGAGCCAGCTGCTAAGCTAAATACTTTTTTCTGAAAGCTAGCTGGGGTGGGGCTTTTCTGAGCCAGCATGTCCACCTACCCCAACCTGTGGAACAGTGTCTGCTTCACTCAGCATGACCTCCATGACCTCTAGACCTCTATGACCTCCATGACCTCCATGACCTCCATGACCTCCATGACCTCCATGACCTCCATGGCCTCCAGGACAAATTTAAACTAGGGACACTGCTCTCACAGAAATATCAGTCCTTACGGATTTAACAGCAGCAAACTTTTCAAAAGTATTTACAACGTCAACACCTCCTCATGGTAATGGTCTGTGGCCTATCTTTGTCTTCTGTTCCTGTAATTTTGAGCTTCCTTCCTAGTTACTAATGCTAGTTGCCAGTTCCGGAACTGTTTTTGATTTGTTTGTTTGCTTGATTTTTATTTTTCTACTAGAGGCCCAGTACACGAAATTCATGCACAGGTAGGGTTCCCAGGCCAGGCCAATCGGGGCCTTCCAGCTGCTGACTGGGGCCTTCCTTCGTTCTGCACCACCCCTTGGTGGTCAGCACACGTCATAGTGAGTAATCAAACCCCAGTCTCTTGGTCAAACTCCCGAGGGGACACTTTGCATACTAGCCTTGTATATACAGAGGAGATTAAAATAAGTCTTGGCTATTTCAATGACAGGGGACAGAGGACAGAGGCCCAAGTTAATGCCCAGGCTCAGATACTCATTGTTAAGTAGATTAAAGGAAAGAGTCATTGAACTCTGTAGCGATTGGTCCAGGTGATCTGGAAGGTAGACAAGCTACCGCCGGATGCTGACTGGGAGGGGTATCTGGTGGAAGATACTTAGCTCTGCTGTGATGGTGGCAAGTCCTTTTCAAAAAGTTTGCCTCTGAAATCAATATTATGCAGTCTCTATATAACAGAGTAAGGGGGTACTCTAATCAATCATGTGGTTATACTAATACAACGGCTGTGCCTACAGAAACAACAGTGTAATAATAGTGTGAGCCCTGTACTTAAAAAGCCAGTGATCCATCTGGAAAGAGATGCTTGAGAAATCTAAAGAGGCAAGAGATGGCCATTTGAAGAGAAGTGACATTATATGTATCCAGGCACAGTATGTATGCCTGTGAGCTATTAAAATGTACTTTACTATAATGTACATTTTAGTAAACAAATTACACTTTAATAAGTCACATATTTTTTAGTTTTTACACGTCAAAGAAAATGTCACTCACAAAAGAGACAGCTACAAAATTCATGCATTTCACTTTTGAAGTCTTCACTGGTTTATTTTGGCCTTAGTTTCAAACTTTTGAGAACTTTTCAAGGTCTACTTAGAATTACACACTTTTCGAGGGTTAGGAAATTCAAATCTAGAGTAATTTCCAGAGATTTCAGACAGGTATTCAAACCTTAGTTGTGAACACAAATATTGACTTTATATTTTGTTGCATGTCTGGATTTCTTGTCCCTCAAGGCAAATATTGACCTTATCTTCCAGGCCAATAAATCGCTACGTTCACTGCAACGAAAGTCAATATCTGCATCATATCCATTTTCTCAGAAAATAACTACAATGATCAGAATTCACAAGCTGATACTGATTAAAGGAAAGAACACATGAATAAAAAATGTTAATTGGCAAGTAAAGGCTTAGGAGTTGTTGACTAAACAAACAGGTAATCCTACAATGAATCTGGGATGTCTGAGCTTTTAAACCAAGAACTTGGATTTACAAACAGTTTGCCAAGAAAAACAAACTGTTGTGATCAGGAAATCAAATGGGAAAGGGAAGAATCAAGCACCGGTTGAGAGTCTGGCTCAGCTACGCTCAGGTATCCCTGTCTCCGCATCCACTGTGTCTGCCCAAGAAGCCTGCAGGGGCCGCAGAGCTAACATCAGTCTGTCCTGCGAGAGGCCTAGAAGCAGCCTGCAGAGTCACAGTAAATGTGTAACCTGATATGACTTCCCCACCTTTTCCTTGTGCGTCCCTTAGACCGGACCCCACAGAGCTCACCAGAACCCTGCTCCTTTAGGTTTATATAGACCAACCAGCCTTAGCCCAGGAGCCCCCGCACTCTCCATCCCCAGACCCTATGGCACGCATGTGCCCCGGGCTCTCCCCACCCTGCCTGTGCCCTGCCTCGCCCTCCTCACAGGCATACGTCCCCTAAGTCCTGTGAGTAATGAAATTCTCTATTTCATTTCCCCTGTGGTCTTTGCGCTGTGGCTCCAGTTTTTATTATGTTTAACAGAATGAATGAAGAATCTTGGGGTTGTGTTCTTCTTCTTTTGTTTTATATATTTTTATTTATTTCAGAGAGGAACAGAGAGGGAGAGATAGAAACATCAGTGATGTGAGAGAATCATTGATCAGCTGCCTTCTGCTCGCCCCACACTGGGGATCGAGCCTGAAACTTGGGCATGTGCCCTTGACTGGAATCGAACCGTGACCTCCTAGTTCATAGGTCAATGCTCAACCCCTGAGCCACCACAGCCGGCAGGGCAGTTCTGTTCTTTTTCAAACAAGACAATTTAAATGCCCGCGTGGAAAACAGTCATCACCCTTATAGGGCAATTGCTGACACTATCCAAGGAATGCCTATTGTGAGCAAAACTGTTCCCTAACCCCCAGCCCGCATCCCTCCCTCCAGGTAATGGAAGGTTGTCCTTCCCTCCTCCACAACATAAGATGTGAACATGTGATTCTTTAGAAGAGATAAACATGTGACACCTGTTATTTCTAGGTAGAAATCCCTACTTGGTCTTGTATGAGATGGTGGAGCCTGAGGAATAGAGGGAAGAAATAAAAGGGAGTCATTATGGTTAAGCTGCTAAATTACCAACATCAAGTAGGTTGAGGCATGAGTAAACAATTCTTGTTTTAACTAGTCTGAGGACTTACACTTTTGCACTTTCCAGTCATGTGTCAATGCCTGGATATACATCAGACCTCAGGTAGCCCTTCTATCACTCCTGAAGGACTCACACATCCAGACCCCCCGGCATCCGTTACCCAGACCACCCCCTAGAGGAGACCAGACCCCTGGCAACCCCCTCTAGGCCACCTGACGTCTGACTGATGAATGCCTCTGGCCTATCCAGAAACCAATCCAGGGCAGGTTCTTCTCAAGAATGTGCTTATTACTATCAGAACTCTTAGTTTTGTTTTTTCTTCTTTGGAACACTCTGGATATTGCCTAGTTGTATTTCTGGTTTGCAAACCCTAAGAGCCTTGAATAAATTGTTATCATTTATTTATAGCCAAAGCCCCCAGACTCCTTTCTGAGTTCATTTGATAAGCCCCCTAAAAGTGAAATCGCTTGGATCGCTGAGGATGAAGGGAAGCTTCTGTGCAGGTCACCAGACCCTGGTAGACTCGCCCTAACGAGGAAAAATATGTTCTATCAAGCTATAGACGTGGAGGGGAGAGGAACTGTTCCCTGCTTTAGCATAGCCTAAGCTATTTAGACCTCTACACTGGCCCCTTGAAACAATCAAAGGATCTAGCTCCAGACGCTTCTTAGCTTATTTTGCACTTACGGAGTGGATGCAACTGAGGTGCCTTTGTTGTTGCTGACCCCAAAGAAAGGAAGAAGGAGAAAGGAAGCAAAAAGGAAGACCATTGCCTACCTCACTTAGAAGTTCAAGTATTTCATTCTGCTTTCAGTTTCTTCTGCCTCAATACTAAATCCTTCTACACTCACCTCTAAAAACACTCCTCAAGGCCCTAACCAGTTTGGCTCAGTGGATAGAACGTCGGCCTGTAGACTGAAGGGTCCCAGGTTCGATTCCAGTCAAGGGCATGTTCCTTGGTTGAGGGCACATCCCCAGTAGGAGGTGTGCAGGAGGCAGGTGATTGATGTTTCTCTCTCATCAATGTTTCTAACTCTCTATCCCTCTCCCTTCCTCTCTGTAAAAAAATCAATAAAATATATTTTTTAAAAAATAAATAAATAAAATAATAAAAAATAAAAACACTCCTCAAGTTTTGCCTTCACCTAGACTGGCCAAAGGCCTAAACTGCTCAATCAAGGTGCTCATTAAAATTCCAAACACGATTCCTTTTGCTGTCACTAATTAAATTAGTTCTCCTTTCTGTGTGCATTCAGCAATAACGCTGTCCCTTTTCTATATGCTCTGACTATAACTATTACTTTATCTAGAACTTCGTGGACTGCCCTTCTTCAGGCCAATTTTATAAGAACGATGGTCTTGGCAGAAGACAGGCCTGCGCCACCCTTAGGAGTCTCTCCAGGGCAGCGCCCCTGGGTCCTGGCACTCAGCTACATGCATTAAAGGCAACGATACTGCAAATGGCAGCCCCTTCTCCTTCTGGGCCCCCAGGCTGACCCAGGAGGTGGTATGACAGGGAATCTTGAGGAAGGAGTTTGTCACGGATTAAAGGAAAGAATGGCTCCCGGTGCAGGCATGCTCTCTCCTGGCCAAAACCTGTTCTCTCTCTCCTTGGGATGGAGCTTCCTGGGACTGAGGTGCTGGTGTGGGAGGGTGGGGTGAGGAGCTTCACTGGCTGCTTGTCCGCATCCACCTTCTCTTCAAAGGGAGACTCGCAGTCTTTGACCTTTGAAGTTCTTTTGTTACCTTTTCCACATTTGATTTCTATGCTTGCTTCCTAGACTAATTTTATAGTATTTATTTCTCATTAAAAAATAAATTAAACAGCACCAAATTAATGAACTCATTTGTTAGGACATTTAATTTCTCCCCTCAAGCAGAAGAAATTGAGCTTCAACTCTTAAGAAAAAACCTATTGTTTAATTTCACAAACCGTTATTGCCTCCGCGTGTGTGTGTGTGCATATGAACGTGGATACCTGCTACCTAATAAGTACAATTATTTAAATACCAAAACCGATTAACAAAGGAATGCCCCATACATGATAAGCAGCATAAAAATTATTGTACTATTTTATTTTATTCTAATATTGTTCACTGCATCATTTTAGTATCCATGGCTACTCTGCAAACAGGAATTCTATCTAATACACAAGAATTACCTAGCAGAGAGCTAACCATTTTTAAAGGAAATGAATTGTTTCTATTAAGCAAATTGCTTAACTTAATCAGGGATGAAAGAACTGTGTAATTCTCCCAGATCTCTTCCCAAGTATGCAGACGGTAAGGTAAGGCTCATCCTGTTTTGTGGATTTGAATGGTTTTTCTCTTCAGTGTTTCAGGTGAGGTTTGAACATAGAAGTTGCAGGTAAAAGAAGCAGGAGAACCTCTCAGGGACCCTGACCCTACAGCTCTCCTCAGCCACAGCGGAGACACGCGATCCCACACAGCCCTGTCCCACGGCCCCCTAAGAAGATGACAAACTGAGACATAGGGGCGGGATGAGCCCAGGCGTGTGAACACTGAGGAGAATCACAGAGAGGACACTGTGTGCAGACCCCGGGGTGGGAGAGGCAGCAGGCGAGAGGGCGAGGGGGGTGTGTGGCTGGAGCCCCGTGACCGAGTGGGTGAACGCTATGCAGTAACGCTCACGAGTTAGTGTGCTGCGGACCATACCGTGCAGAACCAGGGTGAGGAGTTTGAATGTTATTCTAGATGTAATGGGAAGCTCTTGCCCTGGCTGGTTTGGCTCAGTGGATAGAGCATCAGCCCATGGACTGAAGGGTTCTGGGTTCCATTCCAGTCAAGGGCACATGCCCAGGTTGTGGGCTTGATACCCAGGTTGTGGGCTCCATCCCAGTGTGGGGCGTGCAGGAGGCAGCCGATCCATGACTCTCTCTCATCATTGATGTTTCTATCTCTCTCCCTCTTCCTCCCTCTCTAAAATCAATAATTTTTTTTCTTAAATTAAGTTAGACATAGAATTACCATACCATCAGTATTTCCACTCCCAGGTATCTACCCAAAAGTAATGAAAACTTATAAAATAAATAAATTAATTAATTAGTTAATGTCATGGGACGCCCTTGAGGACACTGACACTGTCATGTGACATACCAGGACAGGTTTTCTGGGTTTTGAAGGAGAACTTCTCTCTCCTTTGCAAAAGGGTTGGACAGGAACAGACATGGAGAGTTACAGGCAGGTGAGCGGCATCAACAATAGAAAGATGACAGGAGGTCGAATAACGCTCTGACTCCTGTTTATGAAACAGAGGGTTGGAAAGGCCGGGTCGCACTTTTCATGCTCTAAAATGTACCTCGCATTCAAGTCAATGACCTCTATTAAACCGAATGCCCTGTAAAGCAAGTCTCTGTTAGATCACCAGTCTAAAGGCTCTGTGAACTTGAAGTGATAAATTTGACTGGCCAACTGGCTGAGTATCAAAGATAGCAGATACTCAACTGTTCAAAGTAATACTCTGAGTTACTAAAAGCATCTAGTTACCACCTCTAGTTACCACCTCTAGTTACCAAAAGCATCCCAACCCAAAGAACCCTCATCCTGCCTCTGGCTCACAAAGGAATCCAACAAGCTTTTCCCAACCCCTTGGCCTGTGAGCAACACCAAGAGTCCCTCAGTCCTCTGTTCATGAAGGTGTAAGCAGCTAATGAGTCTCTCCTACAGAAGGATCACACAGTGAACTCTTTGAAGATAGAGCTCCAGGTCAGCAAGAGGGGGCGTCAAGTCCTCCTAGGCCACAGCGATGTGGCCCACATTAATGCCCAGTGTTCTCTCTGTTAGATCCTCACGAAGGAAAACCCTGAATCAGTTTTAGTCTATTTTAAATATTGGTAATATCTTACGCTTAAGTTCCAAGTAAAAAAGACTTGCGACTCCTTTGTATCATGTAACTAAGGCTAAAAAAATAACCATTTTTCTTACTGAAAATTGGTTTTTAAGACAAGATGCCCTTTTTTAAAAAAAATCTTTTCCACCTTGTTATTTAAGGTGACCGTCTTAAATAACAACTTTGCTAAATTTGCAGAACAATTATGTTCTGATGAAGCAGAGAAAATTTAACAACAAGTAGGTCTAAGTGAAATTATAAAATCTACACTCTTCATCCTTTGGTATCCAATTATTTTTAAAAGAAGAAGAATTAACTGTCATTGAATTCTATTTCAGGAACATTCTGTTAAATATATTCGATTATTTTGTGGGCTGTGCTAGTGGGGAGAAAATTCTCTCTAGCTACCCAATGCATTATTTCTATACAACACTAATAATGTTTAACACCAACAAAAACACAACATTAGATTGTGATTTCACAGAGAGCCAACATTAACAGTATGTGCTAACCACTTTAACAAAAAGATAAGGAAGAAAATAGATAATCATTCCTTAAACAAGAATCTCCCATATATATTGGAAGGAATAAGTTTAGTTTGATTGCTTACATTTGCATAAAAATACTATTAAATTCATTGACCCAATTGCCCACACTTTGATGTACAATCCTAAGAAGAAACAGCGTAAACAGGTGTGAGGTGATACCTCAGTGTGGTAATTAGCATTTTCCGATGGTTGACGACATTGAACATCATTTCCTATGTCTATCGGCATCGGCGTGTCCCCTTTGGAGAAGTCTCTATGCAGGTCCTCTGCCCATATTTTACTGGATTGTTTGCTTTCTTGGTGTTAAGTTATATAAGTTCTTGATATATTTTAGATATTAACCCCTTATCAGGTGTATCATTGGCAAATATGTTCTCCCATTCAGTGGGTTATCTTTTCATTTGTTGATGGTTTCCTTTGCTCTGCAAAAACTTTTTAGTTTGATATTGTCCCATTTTTTTATTTTATTTTTAACCTTTCTTCCCTTGAGGAGTGGTACATTTACATAGAGCAGTGGTTCTCAACCTTCTGGCCCTTTAAATACAGTTCCTCAGGTTGTGACCCAACCATATAATTATTTTCGTTGCTACTTCATCACTGTCATGTTGCTACTGTGATGAATCGTCATGTAAATATCTGATATGCAGGATGGTCTTAGGCGACCCCTGTGAAAGGGTCGTTCGACCGCCAAAGGGGTCGCAACCCACAGGTTGAGAACCGCTGAACAGTGGAATACTACTCGGCTCTAAAAAGGAAGGACATCTTACCTTTGCAACAGCATGGATGGACCTGGAGAGCATTCTGCAAGCATCACATGATCTCACTCGCATGTGGATCTAACGCACAGAATGAACTAACAAACAAAATAGAGACAGACTCTTAGAGCACAGGCAGGGGAGTGGAGGGACTGAGAAGGGGGAAAAAAGGAATAAAAAACAGGAAAAAAACTCATGGACACTGCCAAGAACAGGGGATGGGGGTGGAAGGAGGTGGGGGAGGGGGGAGGGGGGTAAAATGTGATGGACAGAGACTTGACTTGGAGTTCTGAACACACCACACAGTGTACAGATGATGTCGTGTAGTCTTGGACCCCTGACACCTGTATAATTTTGTTAACCAGTGTCCCCCAACCAATTCAATAAAAAAAGAAACACCATAGTCTAACACAGAAAAATCGACTAAGTATGTAAACAAAAACAACAATGTAATTAATCATTCATTGACTATGAATTCACCTGTAGAAATCAGATTTTAATTTCCCCTTAACAAATATTTCCTGATTAGGATTAATGAGTTATGGAAAAGCTGCAAAAACTAGCATTAAAATGTAAACTACTAAACACACATTAACTAGATACATTTATTTATTCCATTCAGAAATCACAAAGACCTTAATTCTCTAATTAAACTAAGAAATTAATTGTACAAATCGTACATTCTAGAAAGTAGCATTAAAAATAAAGGAAAAGTTAAAAATAGGGAAATTATGAAAATATGATAGAGCTAAAAAGTTGTCAATTACCATTTAAAGTATGGAAATTTTATTAGTAAGAATAATGATTTACTGAAACCATTAAACCTTTACATTTTTTGAGTAGCCACTTTCCTAAGAATAATATTTTAGGTCACTACCTGAAATATAAAAAATAAAAATAAGACAAAGTATATAGGAAGGCACTGTCATTTCTACCTCTTATTCATTTGGTTTAATTATTTTCTTTACGGGATATTAATTTAGTGGTGACAATCTAATTAACAATTGCAGACAGCAGTAGACAGATAAAGAAAAAGTCTGAAGTAAAGGTCTCTATAATTCAGACACAGTTTTAAAAGCATTAGGTAATTAGTCAACCTTACTTATAGAACTGCAAAGACTGGCTTCATAACTGCCAGGTTGAGGGAACACGTTTATTTTGGTTCAGACAATTAGGGCTGTATTAAAAAACAGACACTAAAAAAAAGTTTCTTAATAGAACTGGCAAGTATTATCCCATCTTTCTAATGGGAAAAACTACATCATGAAAAGACAGAAATATCTTTATATGTTGCATTACATAGTTTTTGCTTTTGGAACCAACTTAAATTCACTTAGAATATAGTTAAAAATGAAATCTATCAACAATGAAGCAATAAAATAGCATTAGCAAAAGCAAACATCATTGACAAATATGGGCGTCAGCCACTATCTAGTCATAACCTTAACCCTCCAACCCACCACCCTCTCTCACACACACCCTCCTTGTCATTCAGATCCCTCTCCCTCTCCCTCTGGGGCAGCTATTCTCAGCCTTTTCCATCTCGTGGCCACAAAGTAAGTACTAACATCCTGATGCACCAAATATATATATAGCATAAGCAACCATTCAATTGCTGGACCGTTGGACCTGTAGCTATGACGTGCACTGACCACCAGGGGGCAGATGCTCAATGCACAGGCATGGAAACATGAAACAGGCTGATGAATCTCAGAGGGAAGATGGGAGGGGGGTGGGTGGGAAGAGATCAACCAAAGATCATATACGCACGCTAGAAGCCGGTGCACGGATTCATGCACCAGTGGAGTCCCTTGGTGTGGCCTGAGGGGACCAGGCTAAATCCGTACACTGGGCCTCCGACATCTCCCAAGGGGTCCCGGACTGCAAGAGGGTGCTGGCTAGGACGAGGGACCCCACCAGTGCACAAATCCATGCACTGGGCCTCTAGTATAGGTATAATTTTGATTCATTTACACCGTATGGTTATTGCTGTATTGGCTGGTGTCATAGTTTTATGTATCAATCCCAGGCAAATTGGGTCAATGCCCCGAATTCTCAGGTATTGCATGTTTTAAAATTCTCATGGCCACAGTGGGTGAACATGGCCACTCTCAGAAACATGGCCATGCAATGAGATTTGCATGGCTGAGCTTGGCTTCTCCCCCCCACCTCACTCCCAACTACAGGGGTCAGAGGGGCAAGGCCTCTTCCTCACACTGACCTGTCAACACAGTCAGAGACCTCCTGGGGCTTTTCTGCCAAAACTACATGAACAGGTGCGTTCCTCCCCTGGGGATTTTTAGGTAGAAGGATGCACCTACTACAGGTGGTTGATGGTCATCCTATCACCAAGTAAAAGACTGTGTTTGGTTTCTTGGTGAGAGGAAGAAATAACACTAAGAGCACATTTCTTACAGTCATATGGTTTGTGAAATTCAGTTTTTCCAGTATATAGGATACCTATTCCGAAATTGTAGGGTGTTGAGGGGGTAAGAGGTTTGCTAAACTACCACTTGGAGTTCTCACCTGCTGGAAAGCCTCGACCCACCCAGGCAGAACATTATTGCATCATCCTGGCCTATCTCCTCCCAAAACAGACACACCTGGTGGTGTAACTCAGTGGTTGAGCTTCAACCCACGAACCAGGTGGTCAGGGTTCAATTCCCAGTCAGGGCACATGCCCAGATTGCAGGCTTGGTCCCCGCTGGGGACTGTGCAGGAGGCAGCCATTCCATGATTCTCTCTCATCACTGATGTTTCTATCTCCCTCTCCTTCCCCCTTCCTCTCTTTAGTTTGACTGAAACTCTGTTCCTGTGGTCAAGAGGCCTGAGGTTTTGTTCTTAGGACACTTTAATGATGATCAGAAGCTGGTGTTCTCAGGGCTTACCAATTAAAGCAGGGAGTGCATGACAGGAAGGAGAAAGGGCCTCCTAAAGGTGAGGGTTTTTTTAAAATATGTTTTATTGATTTTTTACAGAGGAAGGGAGAGGGATAGAGAGTTAGAAACATCGATGAGAGAGAAACATCGACCAGCTGCCTCCTGCACACCCCCCACTGGGGATGTGCCCGCAACCAAGGTACATGCCCTTAGCCGGAATCAAACCCGGGACCCTTCAGTCCGCAGGCTGACACTCTATCCACTGAGCCAAACCGGTCAGGGCTTAAGGTGAGGTTTTGCAGGCCCTGAAAATACAAGCAATTCACTCTGATGTATCCAGGAAGCTGATATCGGGGTAAACCACTGTCTTCTGCCAGTCAAATTTCATCAGTCTTCGCACATACTATTCTCTTTCTAGAATTATCTTAATACTAGTGTCTCAGTGCATGGATTTGTGCACATTGAAAGGAAATTAATTAGAATAAATATTTTAATATCACTATTCGCCCTTTCTCTATAATAGAAGTGTTAACCAAATTCATGACTGAAAATGACAGATAAAAACACACGGATGCGATTGGTGCCAGCAAGAGCTTTATATGTATCATGCATGGACGAGTCAACTTAGCCTTTTATATAGAGAGAATAAGCTTGCTTAATTAGGCCTGCTTTCTGATTTTGCTAAATTTTTCCAGCCCAGTGAAGCACCTCAAGTGCTCTTTCAGATAATTGTCAGCAACACGGCAGTAAATATCTACACAAAGCACATTATTAATGTAGATCATGCAGGGAGAACAAACGGTAAAATATTTAACTGCAACAGTGTTTGACTATATTCTGCGCAGTGAGAAAACCTGAAGTCACTTTCAAGGTCCACCATTTCTTACTTCTTTTCAGTCAGGTTATGCTTATAAACTTTCTAAATCTCCATTGTCTTGCTAATGAAAAGAAGATAGAATTTTACCAAGCCTCCTATCTGCTTACTCCAGGACTTCTGTGAGGATAAAATGAGATCAGGCACAGGAAAATGCTTCACAGACATTTGGTTACAGTGTAAAATGCTTGCACCTGGCTGTAAAGCAAGTCTGGTTCCTGGGCTGAAGGAACTCCAAGAATAGTCACCAGGGAGAGGAAGCTGGGCGTTGCTACATGATGTCATTACCTGGTGCCCAGAGGGACCATTTCTGGGCTGGGCTGGGCTGTGAGCCACATTTTGTGCTACAGAGTCTCGGCAACACTGGCTGCGATTTGGGGGGGAGTCGCTCTGGGGTGGTGGCAGGGCCTGCGTTCCACTTAGGAGAAGCTGAGTGTTGGTTTGTCAGCACCAGGTCCATGGTGCCATTTATTTTTAAACTAGAGGCCCGATGCATGAAATCCGTGCAAGGGTAGGCCTTTGCAGCCCCAGCTGCTTCACAACCCTGTGGCCCCATCCCCTGCCCCCTGGTCATTCTGGAAGGTTGTTCCATTGTCCAGTCTAATTAGCATATTAGCTCTAGAGGCTCCCACCACCACCGCTGTCCTGGCAGCCATCAGCCTGGCTTGTGGCTGAGCAGAGCTCCTCCTGTGGGAGCGCACTGACCACCAGGGGGAACCTCCTGCATTGAGCATCTGCCCCCTGGTGGTCAGTGTGTGTCATAGTGACCAGTCATCCCCAGTTGTTCTGCTGTTAGGGTCGATTTGCATATTACCCTTTTATTATATAGGCTAGAGGCCTGGTGCATGGGTGGGGGACGGCTGGCTTGCCCTGAAGGGTGTCCCGGATCAGGGTGGGGGGTCCCGCTGGGGTGCCTGGCCAGCCTGGATGAGGGGCTGATGGCTGTTTGCAGGCTGGTCAAGCCCCCGCTGGTGGGAACTCTCACCCCATGGAGGTTTGGCCAGGCTGGGTGAAGGACTGGTGGCTGTTTTCAGGCTGGCCACACCCCCTCTAGGGTGGGGGGTCCCTACTGGGGTGCCTGGCCAGACTGGGTGAGGGGCTGAGGGCTTTTTTCAGGCTGGCCAACCCCCCCAGCAACAGAAGCTCCCAGCCTCTCTTTTTTTTATTTTTTATTTTTATTCTGGGATTTATTTACCTTCTATAATTGAAACTTTGTTGCTTTGAGTGGAGCTCAGAGCTGCCCGCAGCAGGCAGGAGGGAAGCCTCCTGCTCACTCCAGCTCCATGGCCACGGCCGGCTGAAAGCAGGTATCTGGGGTTTATTTACCTTTTATAATTGAAACTTTGTTGCTTTGAGTGGAGCTCAGAGCCAGCTGGGAAGCTTGGCTTCCTCCATCATTGGGGCAATCAAGCCTCCTGCTTGCTCCAGCTCCGTGGCTGCTGGCCGCCATCTTGGTTGGCCTGGGTTAATTTGCATATAGTCGCTCTGATTGGCTGGTGGGCGTGGCTTAAGGCATAGCGAAGGTAAGGTCAATTTGCATGTTTGTCTTTTATTAGTGTAGATGGCCTGTGCACATCATGGCAGCTACTGCATTGAGCATCTGCCCCCTGGTGGTCAGTGCGCATCATAACTTCCGGTCAGAGCATCTGCCCCCTGGTGGTCAGTGAGCATCATAGCTACCAGTTGGAGGGAAGCTCCCTTTGTGCGCGCTCTCTCTCTCTCTCTCTCTCTCTCTCTCTCTCTATATATATATATATATATATATATATATATATATATTACGCTGCCTTATCTTTTGCACCTGAAAGTTTATTGTCAACAATCCCCTATTACCCAATTCTCAGCATTCCAAGTTAGAGTTCATTGCTTTATTCTGTGTTTCTGCACTATTTTCATATTTTTTTCAATTACTTAATTTGATGCATTGTGATTTATCAAATGTCATGTCACTCCCCCTGCTGGACTGTGAGCTTCTTGAAAGTATTGGATCTTCTTTACTTGTGTTTCCCTACATTCTTACACGATATTTTTATATAAGATGTACTCCACTTATATTGAATGAATAAATGACTTTTCCTTTGTAAGTAAGTACAAAGTATAAGAATGTAAAGCATTAAATAAAATATAAAAATTAGGCCACGTAAAGAATAAAGAAATGTATATATGTCTTAGAGAATCTGAAAAAAATTCCTCAAATCTATTGATTATACAATTGGATCTTATATAATTTTTAGTCTCATAGTAGGTCAGGAGATATTTTTCTCTTCTAGACATGTAAAATGCTGGGGAAGGAACTCTATAAATGATAATTACTAAATATTACACCACTAATTATTAGGCATGAATAACAGGAGTATCAGACACAGCAATTAAAAATAACAGAAGATTGTAACAATTATAATATATAGTGAAGAAGCCAATATGAGATTTTAAAAAAGTAAGTAAAAGCAAATGCTCTGACTTTAATTTAAATTAACATTTTCATTATATGCCTTTCTGAACATCTGCCACCTGCTTTTAATGAGCTTTGTAGTGCCGAGTTTGATTATCCTAGTCATGTTCCCCTGCCATAGCCTGTCACATGCCAAAGAATAAAACAGTGCCAAGTTCTGGGTCAGGTTAGTGACTAATCCATTCATTTCTTAATCAGGGCCATGACTGGGCTTTGTGTCAGCCAAGCTAATGAGTAGTATGTGAGTAAATGATGAAATTTGAATTCTCTAATTCCAACAATAGCGAGAAAATCAGTTATCAGTGGAAGTGGGGTTCTTGGGGTACCATGAGGAAAATAATTTCCTGAGTCCCCCACAGGAGGACAGGGTTTCGGGGAAAGTTTTATTGATGGTGTAAAATTAAGGGGGTTCCCCTCTACGGTCCACCTCTGTTCCATTGTCTCCTCAGGGAAGAAGTCCAGTCTTGTCCCCAGCAGGGCCAGAGTGAAGGCCACTGCCCAGCATTTCTGCTCCATAGTAACACACCATCCTGTCCCACCTCCGCCAGTGGGGTCTGCCTGACCCTGCGTCATGTGGCTGCTTGAGGCCACACGGCTATGGAATGAGAGCAGGCGAGTGCACAGCGAATGAAGGTCACAGAGCAAGAGAGACCAAGCACAAGAGAACTCTGTCTGGGGGTTTTTAACCGGGAGTTTCTTCAAACTAACCAATTAGCTTTCACAGTTTTGTGTGCTTCTGATGGGGTTTCCCAGCCAACCACAAGGTTCTCAGGCTAGGCTGACAGGCAAGCACCTTCCCTATGTTACTCCGACTTCACTACCCTGACCATCTCCCCTCTGTTGGGCCCCTTGACCTGTGACCTGCAGGGAAAGGACCGTGGTTCCCGGGGAGCGTGATGCTGGATCTTCCCAGTGAAGCAGCACAGGTGGCCACGCTTCCAATGTCTGGCCTCCCTTTGCTCTCCTCCTATTATCACTATTAACTAGCTAATTACAACAATAACAAGAGTAGAGAAAAACAAGGTTAAATAGAAACACTGTATTTTTGAAAAATACCCGTAAGTTCCAAATATTGAGGACGAACCCATAAAATCCACTTGTAGATACAGTATAGAACCTGACAATTTAAGAATTGATTTATCGTGATTTGAGGGATTCTTCACAATGTATTATATGTACCTTATGTGTAAGGTAAACATCATTTAAGATAATCACCTTTAAAAATCTCATTCACCAGAACATTCAGCACTCTGGAGGTCTGTAATGATTGCATGGCAGTCGGTAATGAAGATCTATAACCTTTTGTTGCAATCCCACAGAGTGGAGAGTGTTTTCATGGGGTATCCTTGGTAACAGGGTGACAATGGAATAAACACTCAGAATTGTATTTTAGTTTCTGAAAGCGGAAAACAGAACAGACTAGGTGATGAGGGCATTTGAATGCATTGCTAGCATTGCTTGACATTCATTGGAAAGGTGGTAGGTTGTGAGTCTACGGGATTTATTGCTCTGTTAATCTCTCTCTGGGAAAATGTTGCTATGTATGTGTTAAAGCTTTGAATTTCTTATTATAAACAAAAAGCCACAAAAAAATGAATGCTTGGATATCAGAATGGGCCATTGTTTGAATGAAGTTGAGCGACTAAGCAAAAATTCCTTAAGTTCCCAAAGTAGAGCCCAGACCTCGAGCATGGGAAACCTCGAGGCCCTGACACAACAAAATGAAAATCACAGAATTGCTCAGAAGAGTCCTGGAATTTCAATGTTAATCCATCTACTATAGAGAAAAGCAAAATTCTGTAGTTAGAAAACAGTCAGTACAGCTGTTCTCATGAATAGCATTTCAGCCAGAATATATTGATCACACACAGAGAACCGCCTGGGAGTTACAACTACAGAGAACAAAGAGGCAGCCCTACCCTTTTATGCTCTCGTTGGATTTATGTTCAGAGGCAACCTGATCACACACTTGATAGTGTAAAACTTATAAATACCTTGGACCTACTGTGGAGATGTTATCGATGTGAAAAAAATGTGGCTGAGCAGCTTAAGACCTGCACATTGAAGATAAACAGTCGACTCTCCAAAGCAAAGAACATCCGGCCATCACTCCATGGAGGACACGTGACCTGGGTCCAGGTCCCTGTTTGCTCCACACATTATACTCATGAGATTGTGTTTTGGAGATGTTACTACGTGACAAAGAAATGTCCCGTCTGCAGCACCTTCAACGGTTTAGCTTAGTTTCTACTTCGCTGTATCTATGAGTGAGGCACTCCTTCCCAAACCAAAAGACTTTTTAAGAAATGTAAAATCTGAATTGAGACGTGGGCTCCTCCTTTCTCTCCCTTTCTGACTCTCAGCAGCCTAGACTTTTCCAGAAATTAGGAACTTGTTCAGCTGTCAGGCCCCATATACACACCCACGTGGGTGTTCACTTCCAATCCTTCTCCTCACCTTTCTCTCCAGAATTCCCTCTCGATAGCAAACCCTTCTCACTACTCTCTATCTCCATCCTGGACTCTGTAGGTACCACTGGCTAAGGATCATTGATCTTGCAGCCTCTCCACCTTTACCAGAACTTCCCATAAACATGTACCTGTTAAGATATCTACCATCTTAACACTATTTCCCCACCCCCTCTTTTTGCGCCACATACCACCTTAACACTTTTATTTCCCTCACAACAATTTCTTTGAGATTGTTCTACAGTCACTGTCTTAGCCCACTCCAGGGGATATAATTAACTCTGCCTGGGTTGGATGTCAGGAAAGTCTTCATGGCTGAGGTCTTGAACAATGAGGGAAAAGGTTCCAGGTGGCCAGGGTGGGAGTGGGTTAAATACGGGGAGAACCCTACATGCCAAGGTATAGAAGCAAAACAGAATAGGCCTGTCCAAGGTGGTTCCACTCCTCCCAGGTACAAGATGAAGGGTGCGGGTTTGTATCACAAGCAGGTGAAGAGATGCTTGAAAAGGTAAACTAAGGCCAAGCTGCAAACAGCTTTTCAAGTCAGATTTGAACTGGCACCACTAACCTAGAGAACACCGGTGGTGAAAACCACGGTCAGGTTTCCATTTTGGTGGAATCTCTCACGGGAACAGAAATAGGACAATCTGAGTGCAAATACTGGCCATGCCACTCCCGCCATGACCAAGGTAATGTATTTGAAATCTTGCATCTCAGCTCTCTTAAGTTTAGTAGAAACTGCGTAAATTATCAAGATTGAAACAGACAATGTGTTTCAAGCCCTTAGCATACAGTTTTGTAATAGTAAGAATCAATACATGTTAGCTGCTAAAAGCTATGGTTCTATCTCAATACTCATTCCAAATAGATATCGTGGAAAGAGAAGCAGGGGTACTTACCTTGTGTGAAGAATGCTTGTGGCAGCACCACTTTTAATTTTAAGATGGAAGAAAAGAATAGAGAAATTGAATGTTTTTAAAATTTATGTTTTGGTCCATTTATCATCCAAACAAAAATGGCTGCCGAATTTAGAAAGTGTGCTTAGAATGGTCTGCCGATCTACACTCTATACAGAGGACATGAAATCCCCGTTGGGAGGGGAGACGGGACGGTACCGCTGCTGACAGACAGAAACATGTTCTCAAGGGCACCCAAGGTGACGGCCTGGGCACCAGGGGAGAGAGGCTCTCCTGCCAGAACCGCTGAAACTGAGCTGTAATTAGAGACCCCAGTAGCTGCTTCTGTGGAGAGTGTCCTCCTTCAAGGGCAACTGACAACCATGTGTTCCTCAAGGGATATCAGTCTTGTCATTGCACAAGATGAAACAGAGGAAGACAGTTTGCGTGGGAGAAAGTAGTGCCTTCTAATCTGCATTCAAGTAAGATTATGCTAAAAACTGAACACAGATTCAATGGAAAAGTGAATCAGAAGCATATCCAGCATGATATAAGATCATGTTGGAATGAATTGCCATATAACACCCTAAATAGCGGGAGAACAGATACGATATAAAATTCCCCTTTGACAAAGTTGAAATGAATATAGCTTCTATTAGTTATCAAAATTATACTGAATCACTAAAGCTTCCACATTAATGCCTTTGTTATATCAAACAACATCCAGCAATTGTTAAAGATTCCTCTGGGTAGGAATTCTAACAGTTGTTAAAGACTGTTATGTGTGTATACCACTCTATAGGTATAGATATAGACTGAATTCATCCATATAATAAAGTATTGCTTAATCAATTAAAACAAATGTGTAACCAATACATTGAATGAGCTCGCTCTAGTTGGCGAGGAACAAGTAAGTGTAACCCTCTCCGTTCTCTTACTGTTTTCTCTGTGCTCCAATGAATGCTTACCACTGCCAGGGACTAGCAAACAACTGCACTTTATGGACCAAAAGGTTCATCTAGGCCTGACAGAGAGCACTGATATTACCCAATGCAGGGCTTGCCACGCCCCAGCTCGGCCCTGCTGCAGGCTGGGGACCTGCCCTGGGGAAGGTAAGTGTATCCAACATCATTGGGTGCAGAAGTGCTTGAGCACATCTTCGGCAGTGTGAACTGTTATTCATCATTCAGTATATTTTTCACCTCAGACCTTGTCATTTTACCTCTGGCAATTTAATTTGGTATTTTGGGGGATCTTCCTTGGCTCTCCAAATCCTCTTCCCTCTTTCTCATATATATTATCAGAGCCACTGTACTGTTTTCTTGACTTCTCTACTATTTCTACCACGTCTCCCATTTATAGCTTGTATTTGTATCAGCTGATTTTTGTCTACATTGTGGATCATATTTTCCTGATTCCTTACATGCTTGCAAATTTTTCATTGGATACCAGACATAAAATTTTCACCTTGCTGAGTTCTAGACATGTTTGTACTTAAATTGTCTTGAGCTGTTTGTTTTCTGGGCTGCAGTTAATTTGCTCGGAACAGCTTGATCCTTGCATGATTTCAAGCATACATCATAGGGACTAGCACAGAATTTAGTGCAGGGCTGATATAAACCCACTGCCACGCACTGCAGAGCCTTCTACCCAACAGGGCATGAGTTATGATATTTCCCACTGCATCCCACAGAAACCACTTCCTGCCTGCGTAAATCCTTGGTTTTTTCCTCCAATCCATCCCATTCTTCTGAGTGGTTTCTCTCCACCAGTGGCTAACGCCACATGTGCATATGCCAGTCAGTGCTCAGTTGCAGACACGAAGGGAACCTATTGAGATTTCAAAGGTTCTTTCTCTGTATCACTTTCTCCGGACACTGCCCTGGGCCCCTCAGATCCTCTCAGTGCCTTCTCCTCAACTTAGAGAAACAGCTGAGTGTTCCTGGCTTCTGCTCCCTGAGGTGCAGCCTGGAAACCCTTCCTTCAGAGTAGGTAAATGTAGGATTCGCCTCATTTCCCCGAATGCCCAATCTCTTAGCAACCCCTGTCAATCACCACCTGATGTCCAATGACATGAAAACCCTCATTTTGCCTATATTTTGCTTCATTTTTTAGTTGTTTCAAGCAGGAGCATGATGGGTATACAGTATGATTCCCAGGTCCTGGGGTACATATGCCTTTTTCCAGTTATGCAACCAAACACTAAGCTAAGTGAACTGCTGTGAAGGGATTTTACAAGGGTAATTAAACCCCACATCAGTTGATGTCAGGGTGATAATCACATAAATCTTCCCCCCAGTTCATCGCAGAAGAGGAATTCAGAGGTAGTCAAAGCATGAGGAGAATTGCTGACTTTCAGAGGGAGGGTGCCATAGCTCAAGAAATGCGGGTATCTTTATTCTTTCTTTCTTTCTTTTCTTTTTTCTTTTTTGCAGGAGAGGGAGGAGTCACCCACTTGATTATGTGATAAAATTATCAAAATAAATGTTCCCTCCTCAATTAATACTCAAATGAGCCTCTGTTTTAAAAGGCATGAAGTAAAGAGTTCTTTATTTTATCAAACTTATTACAGATAAAGTTAGATAAATTTTAGCAATTGGAAAAATCTGTCTTTTTTCTAGGACTTGAATCTAAGTTTGACAGTATATGCAATACGATGCCATTTACAAAAACAAATGTTCCCATATGACTACATAAATGCATGGGAGAAAATAGCATAACATTTTAATTTGTTTTTTTGTATCTAATTTTTTCCTACTGTAAACATGGATATTTTTTAAATCAAGAAAAGTAATTGATGTTATTTTCCTTGAAAAAAATTTGAATAGCTATGTGGAGCATTGACTGCAGAAAGAAATGGTATAGGAGGTAAAAGAATGGTTAAAACTGTTTCAATGATTCAGCCCTGAGAGGAGCGGTGGGAAGAGAGTGGGGGGAGGGGGGAGTGTCCAGACGCAGAATAACAGCTCTAATGACCAAGTGAACTGGAGGATGGGAGAGAAGCTGCTTCCTTGCTTTTAATCTTCCCAATCACAATGTGAATGACATAGTCTTGGTCTCATTATATAACTGACGATTCCAAACTCACAGAGGCTAATTAGTGAAGGCGAGACTTCTGGGAGCATAGAGACGAGAAGAATTCTGTGCTGAGACCACAGAAACCCATGGCCCCAGAGGGCAGGTCTGCAGAGGGAGAACCTTGGGGGACACGTTTTCTCAGCTATTTGTCTTACTCTTTAAGTATTTTAGGGAGGAAACATGTGTCTATGACCTAAAATTTTGAGCTTATAAATAATAGTCCAGCCGGGCCAGCATGGCTCAGTGGTTAAGTATTGACCTATGAACCAGGAGATCACAATTCAATTCCCAGTCAGGGCACATGCCTGAGTTGCAGGCTCCATCCTCGGGGGGGGAGGGGGGTGCAGGAGGCTGATAAATGATTCTCCCTCTCTGAAATCAATAAAGATATATATATTTAATAATAATAATAATAGTCCATATGATAACCTTGATGGAAAAAAGGTGTCTTTCTGGGAGGAAGCCTTGTCACGTACTTGGCTGTGCCACCCGATGCGCCTCCACGGCAGCGAAAGAAAAATGGCTTCCCACGGAGTGTCTCTGGACCGAAGCCTCTTCCCCTTATCGCCCTGCACCCGATCTACCCGTTTCCTATATTCACTATTAAGCGAGTCCCCTTTTGTCCTCCAGAGTCCCAAATTTGAACAATTACATGGTCATCCTAACAATCACCCCCAGGGAAACTGCAGAGCTGCCTGCACCACACGAAGGCTCGGGTACTTGGATAAAAGACCGAAAATGCATCAGCCAGAGAACCTACGAGTAGAAACCTATGTTCCTTCCCACGTAACAGTCCAGAGCAGGTAGATGGGCCCAGGTCTGCGAAGGCATCCCAAGACTCAGGCTAGCAGGGCAGTCCTTCCGTTCCTAACGTGCCACGTGCAAGGCTGTGTTCAGCTGTTACCATTTTCCATCACCAACATGAGGAAGAGAGAAAGTCCAGGACAAGGCGTCATTAGCTGAATGAGAAGGTGGGCGCATCACTCCACTCACGCCGTAGCTGAGGATTCAGTCAGGACCAAACAGGATGAAGGAGAAAGGACATGGGTTTAACTAGTACTTCTTACCAGGATGGGCCAACTTCACTCTCACATTTTCCCTTTGTTCCCCCACCCTACGTTGTAACAGAGTGAGTACAAAACTTGTATTTAATACGTACAATGGTGGTGCCATTGTACAAGAGAATTTTGTTTAGGTATGTGGATAGCTGATCTAGATTCAGATCAAATAACCATCATAAAAAACAACGTTGAGAGCCATAAGACAATGCATGTCACACCTTGTCTCTCTCTAGCTTTGCAAATAAATATAAAATGTATTTTGTGTGCCTTTGCTTCGGTGTTCACTGTACTGATTCTAACAGTCGACTGAAAGATAGCATAGTAAATCATAATTGACATAAAGCTTCTTTCTCAATAATGTAGAATATAGACTTTATTGTAAACTCACAGAATTAAAATGAGTCAATGATAGAGTCATCGCTAAAAAAAGAAAATATATATAAATATATATAATATAATGTCATACATTTGTGCTGCATGAATATATCTGTAGGTATATAGTCTATATATACTATGCAAATACTTAGCAATACCATCCACCCTTTATCATCTGGATTTTGTTTCGTTTTCACATCTAAGCAAGGAAGCAATGTTTGCCAACAAAAAAATTTTCCCTCAAACTATCAAATATCAAAATAATCATTAACTTTAAACTTGATAAAAAGTGTTACTGGCATTAACTAGCATTCTTATGATTAGAAATCAACCAAGTAGTATAATTAAAATGAAATTTATACAATCAGACAAATGAAATGTTTTACATTGGCTATAGTACCAGTTGTCAAAAAAAATTATAATAATGGGAACCTAATATCAAAGAGATATTATAATACAACCAAACTACTTAAAGAAGATGTGAAATAAGTAATCACATAATGATGCTAATACTCTACGCAGCACTACATTAGAGAATATTGAGGTCACTACAATTGAGATATTATCCCCAGATAATATGATATACAGAGTGGGTTGTGAGATTAGAGAACACAAAAACCCATTAAGACAGATAAGTCACATTATCAGCACGACTTCCATTATAGTTTGACAGCCATTATCAGACTTCAAAATGGTCCTATTAGAAGATCGTTTTCAAGGTACAATTACAGACACAAGACACACCAGTATTGTAACGAAATATATTGGCCCTACATAAGATAATATACATAGTATTTGCTGAAATCAAAACCCATCGCCACCTTAAAACAACACATTCATTCAATGAATTTTTTTTATTAACAAACAAATCACTGAATTTAGAAATTTGAAGAATCTCTCTATCTAGATTCAAAAGAATAATTCATTCTCAAAAGGGCCATGCTAAATGCGCTTTCTTGTAATGATACATCACAGAGATTATAAAAAGCGGATTATTGCGAAAGTAGCTGAAGGATGATTCTCAGCAAATAGCACAGCATGTGTGTTTAAAGCTAGATCTGTAGGCCACATTGTCTTTGGTATGTTTCCATGTCCTATTCTAACTTCTTCCCACCTGCACATCTCCCTCTCTTATCCTCCATGCATTTGTTGCCACCCAGACAGACATTCAAAATTTCTGAATTAGGAACCTAATAATCCAAAAATATCTTTCTCCTGTCTGTTCCAAATCAAAATTTCCAGTCTCACCATGATACAGATTTTACCATGGAAATCAAGTGATTGACATTATAAGAAGCATGACTAAGAACGCTAATCCTCCTGACAACACGCACGGCAAATAAACATTTTTCAGACCACCACTGGCCATGGCGTGGATTTTCTCTCATTCTCCCACCAAGACAGGTAACTGCGATTCTGCAGTTTACCCCCGTTCCATGTTCCCTCACTTGCGACTTTTACCAGGGCCATCACCCATCAGGCCCTTTGCGAAGCACTCACCCACAATCTAATGGAGTAAGAATGATCATTATCCTTATTTTCAAAGGAGCAAGCTAGCGCCCGAAGGGGTTAAGTATATTGCCCCAGCGCACACAGCTCCTAAGTGGGGAGACATTGCATTATCTCCGATTTACTTTAATCACATTTGGGCCTAGACAGCAGTGTGTGTGTCTACACCTGATCTACACCTTTGAAGCAGTGCATTAATAGTTGAGGCACCTTCCTTAGGAATCACACTCACAGGCGGTCACGGGGCACGTGAAGGGTTCGTGGCTGAGTGCCACACTCAGAGCCTCCTTCCAGGCCTGGGCATTTCCATCCCCAACCAGAGCTGGACAGTCTTCTAATTAGCACAAGTGATGCTGCAGGAGTTTTGAATCAATGACGTTAGAGACTGTACCTGTCGGAGCCGCAGGTGCTGTCTCGGCGTCCAGGGCTCTCAGTGGCCTCAGGAGCATGTTGCTGGCAGCCCTGAGTCGTGCTAGGTCACCCCCCACCCAATCCTGCTTTCCCTCCTTCGCACAAGTGACTCCCAGTAAATGCTTGCACGTCCAGCCCTCCCTGGGCTGTGGGGGTCCTTGGGCTTAAGACAAAAATGAGCTCTTATGCTCACCCGTGAAGCAGGACTCTGCCAGGTGAGTGGGGCTGACAGAGCCACACCTGTTTCCAATGGCCCTCCCCGTGCACGGCTGTGGAGGCAGCTAATAGTCAGATGTTCACAGCGCCATCACACCTAACATGTATATGATGGGTCGGTTTGACCACGTGCTAAGGAATGTTCTTTCTATGGAAGGATCCAGTTGGAACCCTGCTCTCCTCGTTACCATTTCTTGTAGATGGAGAAGGGCATGGAGGTGGGACAAGACCTCCAGCCCTCACCCAAAAACAGAGAGCTAGGAATTAAGAAATTGACTTAGATCAGATCACAGCATGCAGCCAGGCTTTGAACTCAAGTTGCTTAATCCCAGCCTGCTTCCTGCCTGCTCCGAAGAGCCTTCGTGCTCACAACACAGGGTTTGGGAAATCTGCTTACTCAGATTCCCTCTTGGGGACTTACGATATAAACCACCATCTTACAGGCTTTGAGAAGTCCTACAGTTAAAAGACCTATTGACCAAACCAAGTTTAGAAAAGAAAGTAATCCTCGGATCCACTATCCCAAACTTACTTAACCATGGAACTATTGCTGCATTCAATAAGGAACTAGTTTTCTGTGGAATTCTATCGAAAGGCAAAGGAAAAACATGCATATTTAGCTCTATAGTTCTGTTATTTTTTAATTAGTAAATTTCTTAAGACTTCAAATAAATTTTTTTTAAATACTCACCTGAGGATATTTTTCCATTGCTTTTCAGAGAGAGTGGAAAGGAGGGAGTGAGAAAGGGAGGGAGAGAGGAAGGAAGGGAGGGAGAGAGGGAGGGAGGGAGGGAGGGAGGGAGGGAGGGAGGGAGGGAGGGAGGGAGGACGATTAATGTGAGTGAGAGAGACACATCTACTGGTTGCCTCCTGCACGCACCCTGACCAGGGGCTGGGAGTGAACCCGAAACCCAGGAAGGTGTCCTTGACCCGGAATTGAACCCGCAACCCTTAGGTGTATGGGCCGATGCTCTAACCACTGAGATTACTGGAAGGACCAAAGAAATGTTTTCTAATAAATGAGAGCTTCCTCATTCTTTTCCATAAGCAAACTGCCCTCTTCTTGGAGCGTACATGGCCATGATGCCAAGATTCAGGAATGAGTTTGTCTCTAGGATCGTGAGCCTCTGCACAATGGCTCAATTCTGCACAGATTTCCAAAGTCCCCCATGATACGGGCCGACTGTGCGCATTCACCATTACCAAGCATTAGTCTCACATAAACCTTTTATTCAAAAGACCGGTCTCCTTATTGTCCTTAACATTCCCCTTGCCATTCATATCCATACCTGGCATATTTCCCCAAAAACTTAAACAAAGACCATGAGCTCATACAAATAAATAGAAATAAGTGTGATAAAAGACATGAATAATATAGTGACATTATTCTTTTCTTGTGGCTTCTGCATAAAGGAGATCCTTGAGATAGAATTCACTCTGAAAGGCATCGTGGGGTGTGAGAGAAAATTAGAATAGACTGTACTTCCTGGAGGCCCATTATACTATAATTAAAGGGGCTTTCTCCAAGGGTGACCCTCAGCCCCACCTGACTTTCTAGCATTACATTTCCTATACTCAGTCTTCCCAGCCTGTGTGAGGGGCATCTGCCCCTGGAAGAAATCCGAGGGAGAGACAAAAACATTTGACCAGCACAGAATCCGTGCCCCTCTCCAAAGCACAGAGGTAATTCAATAGAGACTGAGAACTTTCCATCAAACTGCCCGACTGATGTTAAATTATGTGGCCATTACCAGGCCAGAGAGGTTTCCAACTTTCCCAGTGTTCGCTACCGTGTGGCGTTACTCACCCAGATAACAAAGGCACATTCAGATGTTCAGATGCAGAATGAACCACACGCTAAAAGCCAGGTTCTATCTAAGCGCTTAAAATAGCTCTTATTTCCAAGCAGGAGTTTCCTGGGGCCAGAACATAAGCCAGAACCAGGCTTGCATACACCTGAGCACAAGGGAAAAGGGGTATGAAACGCCCAGTCATTGACACATTTGGGTTTGGCAGGAAGAGGAATGGTGTTCTGATTTGGAAAATATATTAAAGGTCTCTGGTAATACAAGGACCAGAAATCAAGAAGCACACCAGTCCACACACCAACACATAGAGGCATTGGCTGAGTTTTAAAGACAGTGATGAACAAAATAGTGCCAAATTACTTTAAATAATCATAACTAAAAGGGTGTCTGGTGAACAGTTGGATGGTGTGTTTGGTTTCCCTTAACAAGGGGAGGCAGGCAGGGGACTGAGCAACGCCCAGGGCTGGGAAGAGAGATGTGAATTAGCCCGGCCGGCATGGCTCAGTGGTTGAGCATCAACCTATGAACCAGGAGTTCAGGGTTCGATTCCCGGTCATAGCACATGCCCGGGTTGTAGGCTCAATCTTCAGTGTGGGGTGTGCAAAAGGCAGCCAAACAATGACTCTCTCTCATCATTGATGTTCCTATTTCTCTCTCCCTCTCCTTTCCTCTCTGAAATTAATAAAAATATATTTAAAAAACAAAAATAAAGAAGTGAATTAAAGAAGCAGAGAAGCTGGAGAAGAGGGGGTGCTGTGGAACCCCAATGAGTGGACTTAGGGGTGTCAGAACCCAAGTTAAGCTGTCTATTTCTGAACTGTGATGGCTCCATTATCCCCAAACTCCAGCAAGTCTGTTACAACCTTGTTGGTGCCTCAGGGAGGGACCAAGAGGGAGTCTTTCTCTGTTCCTCCTGAGTAGATGGATAGACAGACAAACATCTGCCTTCAGGGAACAGATGGGTGAAGCTCATGAAGTGAAGAAGGAGCAGGAAATCAGAGTAAGTCATAGAATGCTTCCTCTGAGAAAATATGGGAATTCCCTTGAGAAAGGTCAGAAATATTGGGAACAGTCTGGACTTTTTAGTCCACAAAGAATGAAGCTTCTAGTTACGTTATCTGAATTTAAAAGGAGGCTGCCTGGAAAAGGCATGAGAATGTGGGGACCCCACCATTACTCATGCAGGGTCTTGCCCCATCGGTATTAAATCCGATTTTTACAGGTTCCCTCACTGCCATGCACATAACTCAGAGACCTCGGTGCCCAGACGGTGCCCAGACGAGACAGAGCTGGCCCCCAGCCAGGTATAATGAGAGCTCGAGACCCAGAGGAATCCCAGGTTCCAACAGCATGGGGCCATTTCCCGGGGTCATGAAAGAGTGAGAAAGTGCAGGCGGAAGGCAATGTCACCTTGCCTGTGAACTTTTGTTCCAATGGGTATAATGTGTTCTATGTATTGTGAATTCTTCAAGTAACAAAGCTATCCTAAGAAACAACACAAAGAAGGTAATGGTAGCCTTGCAATTACAATTCCCATTCCCTCTGTAGAGAAATGAGCAAACAGCCTCACCTGGTCTCGTTAATCTAGTTAAAGTAATCGAAGGACAAAATCCTCCAAACACATATATGCATAAAAATGTTATATACAAGTTCCTTTAGAGAGACTCAGATTTGTGAACTTAGAAAAAAATGCTATTTCAAAATTACTTTCCGAAACACTCAACTTGAACAGCAAGGAGCCAAGAAACAGACAAGTGGGTGGTTGTTTGGTAAGAAGGTGGGAAGGACTGTTTGCTTGGTAGCCTGAGATTGAAGAAGAGGGCAAGGGTTAGAGTTTGAAAGGAGGACAAGCTTGCTGGTCAGGCCACAGACACACATACTCTATCCAAATTCTCGGCACCTTATTGGAATCACAGACACAAATGTCATAAATACTCAAAACTCATCAATTTCTAACTTACTTGTGCATGTCACTGTTATTGATGCTTTTTAGGCAATTTACATCTACTGCATCTGCAATCAGATGTACTCGAATGAGATGCTGCTAGGGTACCTCAACCCCAGCTCTGATTGGGACTTTGTGTAATTGTAAGTTTATACAATTTAATTTTTAACAACGTCAGTTTAGCAAATGACTAACATGTTTCAAGTAAATTAATCCTCAGCACGCTGAGATAGTACTGGCTGGGCCAATCATAGCACTGGATACGCACATTCAGCTACACCCTCAGGACTCTAGATTGGCACTAGTGCCTGGCCAGCCTGGCTCAGTGGTTGAGCATCGACCCATGAACCAGTAGGTCATGGTTTGATTCCCAGTCAGGGCACATGCCCAGGTTGCCAGCTTGATCGCCAGTGTGGGGTGTGCAGAAGGCAGCTGGTCAATGACTCTCTCTCAGCATTGATGTTTCTCTCTCTCTCTCCCTCTCCCTTCCTCTCTGAAATCAATAAAAATATATTTTTTAAAAAGATCAGCACCAGCAAATTGCTGCCACCCCAATAGGCGGAGGGAGAGGCGGGGGTGCAGATGCAGCACCAGAAGGGGAGCTGCCCTGCTGGGCTGGGACAGCAGTGGCATCCCTGTCAGCACGGTGATGCCCCTCAGAGCAGGTCACTGAGCAAGCAGGAGGGATGCACCGCTCTGCAGGGTGGGACAGAAAGAGCAGGGAGGCTACAGACCAGGAGTTACTCCCAAGTGTTTGTGAGACACCTTGGAGATGAACAGAAATATAAAGGCAGAGGAGATGGAAGAGAACCAGGGGTCCACCGTGGCTCCAGGACCCCCGTTTGCAGCCAGGCCTGGAGATCCTGGGCTCAGCTGGTCAGCCAGGAGCTACCTGGTGGGAGCTGTGAGGTTTCCTTGGAAGGTTCACTCTGTGTTCTTGATTATAAATTCTTCCTGCACTAGCCAGTTTGGCTCAGTGGACAGAGCGTCAGTCTATGGACTGAAAGGTCTCGGGTTCGATTCTGGTCAAGGGCACGCACCTAGGTTGCAGGTTCCATCTCCAGCCCTGGTTGGGGCCCACGCAGGAGGCAACCAATTGATGTGGTTCTCTCACATAGATGTTTCTCTTTCTCTGTCTCTCCCTCTCCTTTCCACTCTCTCTAAAAATTAATGGAAAAATACCCTTGAGTGAGGATTAATAAAGAATAAATAAAAAATTTTCCTGCAGGCTCTATCTAAATGCCTGCTCCCCAGATCTGCCAGTAGTTTTGTAAGTGCCTGGTTTCTTTTGTTACATACCTTTGCTTAAGCTAGCTGGAACAATTTCTGCATTCTGCAACCAGCAGCTGGGCTGGCCTCTTGCATCTTGGTGAATTGTGAATCCCAGAAGAAATATTCATAAACAAGCTTTAAGGTGTAAAATATAAATAACTGATCACTAAACCATTTTTAAAATTGAAGTTTTATTTACTCAAATTACACTTTCATTCACCAGCTGAAAAAAAGATTCTACTTTGAGTTTATTGTAAAAAATCAAAATCTTATTGATGCATTACAACATCGAAGAGGATTCTTGAGTATGCTGATTCTTCTGAGAATATAAGAAGTATTGTTTGTGTATCTTATAAATTTTCCATCTTAAACACTTGTAAATAGCTTTTTATAATAGAAAACCCAGGGAAAAGCCTATTATTTTCTCTTTCTAAGGTGCTTACAAGTGAGGGGAATTATGACAATGATAGTTCTTGCTCAGTCAGAAATCTATCTACATCACTGAGTATGCTCACCACCCATCTGAGCCACAGAGACAGTTAACTAGGCTGGCTGTGACCTGCAACACTTAACAGTGCTGACTCACCAGGAATTCCTCCAAAGTCCCGAAAGCACCGTGAGACACTAGCAACACCACCCTTCTGAGGGTAAGCTTTACTTCCTGTTCTGGTCTTAGCCATTACAAGGTTTACAGATCTGTGCCGGGCTGAATGATTTTATTGGTAATAACCATAAATGCCTGTACAATTCATCTTTACTGCCCGCTACAAAACACCACTGCATACCCACAGCTCCACACAACCCACAGGCCAAGCTTTCTCCACATGCTGATTCTTTCATACCATAGAGCAGTGACGGCGAACCTATGACACACGTGTCAGAGGTGACATGCGAACTCATTTTTTTGGTTGATTTTTCTTTGTTAAATGGCATTTAAATATATAAAATAAATACCAAAAATATAAATCTTTGTTTTACTATGGTTGCAAATATCAAAAAATTTCTATATGTGACAAGGCACCAGAGTTAAGTTAGGGTTTTTCAAAATGCTGACACGCTGAGCTCAAAAGGTTCGCCATCACTGCCACAGAGCATCACAGAGCGATCCCAGGCCGGCCCATATCAAACCCGTGGTACTTCCCTAGGGCTCAAGCACTGTTGGCTGAAGGCAATGTCTGCCTTTTCTCTTTGGAGATAAAAACCTCCTACTGAAGTGTGCCAAGAATTTAAAAATAGAAACACCTCGATTTGATGAAAACAGCTTTCTATTTTTAAAGAACCAGCCGCCCATAGTGACCTTGGGACAGTAATCTGCAATGCTGTGGTCAGGTCCTGAGTTTATGTCAATTACTCAGAAAGTATTTCTTCTAAGTGAGATATGTTTTGCCTTTGAATATCTAAACATTATATATTTTCATATGCTATTCACATTCAATATAACATCACGCCAATAGGTTTCAGAATAAAATACAATGATGTGGGAGGTGCCTCGTCTCAGAGGGATTTCTAAGCTAGATTCTTTGTAATCCCAGATGAAGAAGGATCTAAAATTAGAAGCATATGTATCCTAAAGCACAACTCATTCCGAAGAAAAGGGTCGACTTAACATACAATGTTTTAAATAGAACTTAATATAAAGCTCTCCATTTATTTTCACATCTGGAGCACTACAACAACTAGCCTTGCAGTAGGATGACGTGGCCTGAGGAGATAGTGGGGTTTTTACACGGAGAAACGCCTTCCTGAGGGGGTGATCTTTTACCGTAAATTCTGACCCACAGATGACTGATAGGTGCGGGCGGAAGCGAGTGAACAGAGTTGCCTGTGTCCGTAAGAATAACCACAGTTGTGGGAGAAGACTTTAGGACAATGTTTAGCTTATATTTTGGGGTAGAATGAAAGTGTTCCTGGTGGGCTCCTTCATATCAACAAAGAGCTGTCCTGTAACATCTCCTTGCTAACTGAACTTAGACGGGGGGCTATCATTCAGGGAATATAATTGGAAGTAGGTAGTAGTAACTCCATAGGATGTATAAAAGTAAGGCGGGAGGGAGGTATTTAGAAGAATCAGAAAAAAACAGAGCCCCAAAGACATAGAAGCAGAGAGGGGCCTCACAGAGAGAGAGGCTGTCCGTTAAACATATCACCCTTCCTGAGATGGATAAAATGCTGCCACATGGATGTGTATGGCACATCTTCTTGCCTGTAAATTCAGTTTACTTGGAAAGGATTATGACCCACAAGAAGAGCATCTAGCTGTGCTGAGAACAATTCACACAGCGTGGCCCAGGCCTAAACCCAGAGCTCAGAATGGGGAAACTTGGAGATGCTTAAGGTGCCCCATCTGATGCTGTCACGCTAACTCTGCAGCCTTTAACTGGGAATCGGAAAGTTCAGAGTAGGGGCCACACTCAGAGCTCTCAGAGAAGGCTCAGGGAAAGGCAGTGTGGACACCAGCACCCCCTGCTGGACACTGAGTGACCCGGGTGCACCAGGCTCCTCTGGGCCAGTTCGTCATCAATGGAGGGAGAATTGGACGCTATTTCCGAGGCTTCTCCTAATTCTAAGTCAGTGACTCCGTGCTCTATGTTAAACCGCCGTGTTCCTCAGGTTCTGTTGTATCATATTTATATGAGTTCATATTGGCAATAATTTGTCTTCCTTAAAGGTGAAATCTGATGGGATAGTAAAGCATCCGTGCCTCAGGAGAGAAAGGTTATCCTCACTGAACCGTCCTCTCCAGTTGTTTCCATAACCTGGTAGCTACAAGCTCTGACTGTCATGAAGTTCTTCACTGCGACTACTAGGAGTGCAGAGGGGGCTCTTCACTGCTGCCATTAAGGCCCTTAGAACAAGGAGCAAGAAGACACACTTAAAATGAGAAAATAAGGTAAATCCACTGCCTCAGAGAAGTTCCCTCACCATCCCTAGGGCCAGGCTTCTTATCTACAAGATGAAACTAATAATAGTTCCTACCTAACAAGGTCGTTATATGGATTAAATGAGTTAAGGTGATAAAAATTTAGAACAGTTCCTGGAAAATAGTAAATGCTATATATGGTGAGAGGATACAGAGAGAGAGGCAAGTGAGAAGTGGAGAATCAGGGGAGAGAAGGAGAGGGTGGGAGAGGGAGAGAGAGGGAGAAAGGGAGAAAGGGAGAAAGAGAGAGGGAGAGAGGAAGGGAAGGAAGTATGGAGGGAAGGAGGGAGAGAAAGGAGAGACTAGGGAGGTCTGACATCAAATCCTGGCTTCTTACACTAAGGCAGGGGTGGGCAAGCTTTCTGACTCGAGGGCCACAATGAGTTCTTAAACTGGACCGGAGGCCAGAGCAAAAGCATGGATGGAGTGTTTGTGTGAACTAATATAAATTCAAAGTAAACATCATTACATAAAAGGGTACGGTCTTTTTTTTTTTTTAGTTTTATTCATTTCAAATGGGCCGTAGTTTGCCCACGGCTGCACTAAGGGCACGTTTGAAGTTAACCAGATCAACAGATAGTTAAGACTTTCCACAGTGGTATGTGGAAATAATATTAATAACGAATCGGTTAATAAATTCTAGAAGGTAGTCTCTCAATAAATTCTCAGAATAAATTACTCAATTATATTGAGGTTCAATATGTATTTCTAACCACATCGGCTGTACTATTAATAGTAATAAATAATATTTATTTTCTATTAGTAAGATTTTAATTTTAAACTCTCACTGAATACAGTATACAGATCTATATTTTTCTTATAAAATAGAAAAGAAAATATTGCTTAAAAGAAATTCTCACTTATACCACATTTTTGTTTGTTTGTTTGCTTGTTTTTATAAATCCCATGTCAAACTCGCTCTCATTGTTAGGACCAATGAGAGAGTAACAGTTCAGTAGCAGTTGTTATTAGGGATATAGGGATAAATTTTGGGTGAAATAATTGCTTTTTTTAACTTAGATTATTCTGATAAAAAGAGATTCCAGATCATATTTCTGGCCACTGCTACTCAAAGTGCTGCTGTTTTTGTTAGTGCTGTGTGTGTCTAGAGAAAATCGCCAGGAATAAAGGATAGCTGGATAGGAAGGTAGTAAGCCAGAAAAAGCCCAGCAATCCCACTCCTAGATTTACCAAAGTTAACCGAAAACATGTTTATATAAAAATATGCACATAAATGCTTATAGCAGTTCTACTTAGAACCTCCAAAATCCTGAAATAATTCAGATACCCTTGAGCAGGGAAATAAACTAACTAGTTCATCAGCATAATGGGATAATGCTGCAATGAACAGAGGGGACCTAGGGGTGCATGCATATTTTTGAATTAGTGTTTTGGATCATTTTTCAGATAAACATGCAGAAGTGGGGTTGCTGGGCCATAAGGTAGTTCTATTTTTAATGTTTGAGGACCCTCCATATTGTTTTCCATTGTGGCTGCACCAGTTTACAATCCCACCAATGAACAAGGGTTCCCTTTCCTCCGCATCCTTGCCTACACGCTGATTTATTGATGATAGCCATTCTGACAAGTGTAGCCCTAGAGAGTATTATGCTATGTAATATACGACAGATGCAGACAAATACTACATGATTTCACCTGTATGTGGAATCTAAAGAACAAAACTAATGAACAAGCAAAACAAACAGACTCACAGATACAGAGAACCAACTGATGGTTGCCAAAGGGGCGGGTTGAGGGGCTGGATGAAAAGGTGAAGGGAAGAAGAAGCACAAATTGATCATCACAAAACAGTCACAGGGATGTAAGGTACAGCATAGGGAATATAGGCAATAATATTGGAATGATATGTGTGGTGTCAGGCGGTTACTAGACTTAAGGGAGGGATCACTTTGTAAAGTAGGTAAGTGTCTAATCACTATGCTGTACACCTGAGACTATTGTAAAGTCACATTGAATGTAAACTGTAACTTTAAAAATTTAAAGAGAAAATGTAATGAATAGTGCACAGCAGTAAAAACAAACTATAGAATTCATCAAATGTGACGAATAAAGCTTAAATATCTAATTTTAAAAAGTCATACCCCAAATCCTGCAATTTTATCATTCCACATATATCACATCCTGAAAAAGACCAAACTATGAAGATGGGAGACAGACCAGTGGCCATCAGTGGTCCTCAGAAAGCTGTGGGCATTGAGTGCCAAGGAGCAGAAAAGAAATTGGGGACCATACAGTTGTTCTTACTGGTTTGTGCTGGTGGATTTATGGCTGCATTTTTTCACAGAACTGTACACCATGAAGAGGGACTTATTATGAGCAAATAAAAAATAAACAAGGTATCAGGGGAGCGCTAGCTGCAATGCAAACTGACGCATGAATCTAAGGATATTATAAATGCGAGGCATCATCTCACCAAAACAGTAACCGGTAGGAGCAACGCTGTGAGAGAGTTTTGATGATTCACTAAGGCCGCCGCTGGTTAGATTGGGCCCTAAATTCAATGGCTGATGTCTGTATAAGAGGGACAGAGATGTACAGAGACTATCACAGGTTGAAGTAAAAAATTAAAGATAAATGCCTTTCAATACACATGTTTCAAGTACTTGTGATAAGTTAATTCCCAGCATTGACATAGATAAACAGATACATGTATCACTGATGAGAGTGTAAATTAATAATTCTTTACTGAAAGTTTAAAAATATTCAAACCCTTGACTCAGCAACTTTACTCCTAGCAATTAAACTAATGGAATAAGGTTTTACTAGTAGAGTCACTTTAAAAATCTGGAAACCTTTAAAAACATGCAAGGATAGATGCATAATTGTAATATGCTTTTTGTAGACACATTAAATCCCTTTCTTTAAAAGTGGTTAGATTTATTTCTTTGTACTGAAAACGTCATTTCTACAATGTTTTCATTAGGCTCTTTTATGCCTACAGAAACTTCCTGCTCATATTTGGAGCTGGCAACCACAGAGTAGAACAAACACCGCTCTATCACCCTTCTCTCATGATGTCATTATCACTTTCTCCATCCACCTAGAACTCCTGAGAATTATAGATGCCTCTTGCTTGAGTCAAAAAATGTTGTGGATAGAACTGTCCATGGATTTCATCATTTTGGCGTCCCTTATGCAAAATAAATAAACAACATTGTAAATGGTAAGTAAATGTTCATCTTTCTCTTCCTCTCCTGACAAATATTACTGTATATACCTGTTTGCCTAATAGATCCAGACATTGCAACTATGAATATATTTGGTAAGAAAAATAAATGCATGAAAATTCAAAGTATCTTTTTTGAAAACATATTTCCACTTTTTTTTTTTTTTTGCTAGAAAAATCAACCATGTCTACAAGTAAAACGTGGGGCGGGGGGGGGGGGGGTTGTACTGTGTCAACTTAGCTGCTCTGGACCTTCTGTTTCTCAGATTTGATGCCCGAGTGGTTCTGGGTCAGGACTGGCCACTGAGAAGTTTGCAGGAGGCTTGGAAAACAGTAGGACTGTAGCCTCGGGTTCACTCAGGGGTGAGTGCAGACTCTTGCTTTGTTGAAGCTCACACAAGCCATCATTGACCCACTTGCTTGCTTTGTGGACTTAGAGTTGCAACTGGCCCAGCAGCAAGGCCAACTCCCCTTAAGATCTTTTCCTTTAGCCTGGCTGGCGTATCTCAGTGGTTGACCGTCAACCTATGAACCAGGAAGTCATGGTTCTATTCCAGGTCAGGACACATGCCCAGATTATGGGCTCTATCCTCAATGTGGGGCATGCAGGAGGCAGTCGATCCATGATTCTCTCTCATGATTGATGTTTCTATCTCTCTCTCCCTCACCCTTCCTCTCTGAAATCAATAAAAATGTATTAAAAGATAAAATTATATAAAAACAGCTTCTCCTTTAGCTTCTCCCAATCCTGCCCCACATGCACATCAGCTTTAGAACCACGTATTCCCGCTTCCTCCACACTCACTGGCAACCCTGAAGTCGAAGGCTCGCCAGTGGTACAAGTCAGCTGCAGGTACCGATTTATCACAGTGCAACTCATCCCATCCTCCTGCGTTCCAGTGAATTCTTGCTCAACTGCACCTCCCATTCGTTTTCCACTCCCACTGCCTGCCCACTGGCTTCAGGTCCAACGCCAGACACAGAAGCACAGCCTTGCATGCGAAGGTGGACCAGCCCCTGCACCTGTGAAAGGTCCACCCCCTCACACATCCCTTGTTCTATGCCATGCACAATGGCTTTGCTGCTCTGCTCAAACCCAACAGTTCTGCTCCATGACTAAGGGCACAGGGTAAAGAGTAGAATGTAATACAGTTTTATGCCTCTGAAGCTCAACATTTACAGGCATTTTCCTCATAAGCTAGTGATTGCCTCTAAACTAGGAATAACACTGTGTTGCAATGTTATTTTGAGAATTAGAAGTAATGCATGTAAAGTGCACACATAGAGTTAAGCCCCAAATAAATGGTAGTTATTGTTACTAGTACAAATGTTTTCTACAGTTTTAAACTCAGCAGCTAAAATAGCCTTGCCAGAAGAAATGGAAAGTAATATATACTACAGTTTTTACATGTTCATTGAAATATGTACTATGCATATGATTACTGAAATGAGAACAGTAAAATATGTATTAAAATAATCAATTTAGATTCTACAAAATCCATATAGCAGAAAAATTAAGTTAATGAGCATGGACTCTTAATTATAAGGCAGGTTAGGGATTCTAAGGACCGGAGCAATCCTACAGGCATAGAAATACTTCCATGTTCACTGAAGCAAAATGAATAAAGAAACTCACTAACTACTGACTATTTATGAATCCTGTTTAACATTTTAAATGAGCAATAAGGTGAACGTACATTTGTTATCTTTATTAGCATGATCTCTCGCTGGAAACTTTCCAATATTCCCCTTTGCCCCCAAATTCAGGAACCATCAGCATATGCAATTGTACCGCTTTGCTGTAAGTAGCAGGTACAATGAACAGGCACCTGTGCTCTGCTAAAATGCCCAGGTATTTCTGGTTTTATATCAGAGGTGATAATGTCACCTGCTGCAGTGTCTTATTCCATCAATATAATATGGATCTCGCTTCATCCCTTCAATATCTCTCTAGCTCCAGCCCAGCTCTGGGATGCAATATGAACGTAGTTCTAAGACAGTTTAATTTCTCTCATGTTCTTCTTTTCATTCTCAAGGTCTTATGACAAATTCTGTATGTTTCTGATCTCTGTTTGGGGCAAGTTTCAGTTACTAATTTCTTTTATTTCTTTTTCTTTTTCTCCTCAACAGGGCTGGCAAAACCGATTTCCAAACTGTCTCGTACTCACCTAGTTCTGTTAAGAGTCTCCTTAGCAGCCTGTCATTCTACTCTACCACTTACAGTGCCATAGAGCCCAGCGTCATTCACACACAGTTAACGATACTCCCCAGGAACACTCTCATTAGAATGTGCTGCTCACTTCTGTGTCATTGTGCTTTTACAGGGCTATCGGTACCATTCACTTGACCTCTAATTCTCCCAGTATCGTCGCTGACACCGCTATTTTGCTAAGAGAGTTAATAACAACTTGAGAGCACCATTATTTCTAACTTGCCTGACCTTTTTTCCAGGCGTGTTGCCAACATGTGATAGGCAGTACAATCTTAATAAATATTCACTCACACATCATGTAAGTCCTCAAACTGAAAATGCCACTCTATGACTAAACGAAGAAAAAAATCCCACATCATTAGAAAGAGCTTTGATGTTTAAACTATGCACTCACCCTTCACTGCCCACCCCTTCACTCTTTCACTCTATTGTCAGGGAATTACAAAACCCAGAGGACGTTTTTGAAATTAACCTGGTCTACTGTCTCTCAAACTGGTGCCGCGGTCGTATTAGTAAAGATCAATGAAGTCTTTGAGAACTTTGTTGTGTCTTCAATCTAATAGCAATCTTCTAAAATTATTTTATCAGTTATAAAACTAAACTTAACATCTATAGTTATCATTTGTAACCAAAATACATTTTATGATAGTCTCTAAAGTATTTCTCAAACAATGCTACCTGAAGTTACATAAGAATTACTTTCCTATAAAAGCAGCCTAGCAATTATTCAAATTTCTTAAGACAATCTTTGCTCTTTCTGGTCAAAACTACCCGGAAGTCACTCCAGAAGAATGCGTCTTAGGAGCACTCACCCCGAGGCTCTGCTGCCTGTAAGTTAACCTTCGCATCAGGATCTTCTCACCAAGGCCTCTGAGCCTCCCCGCAAAGCACTATCTCAGACCCTTCGCTCAGCTCTCATCGCCCTCACGGGATCCCACATACAACGTGAATATTGTCCCTCAGCCCCACCCAGGAGCTGCCGGCACCAGGAAGGACAGGGTCATTGCGGCTGGACCTCAGCCTTTGCTCAGGACGGTTTCTTCTCTCAGAGAAGTGTCTACTGACCACTGAGTCAAAATGCCTGTCCCCACCCTGCAGCCCAAAGCCACGGCCTCAAGGCCAGAGTCTCCACATGCATCCTTTGCTCAAGAAATTCCATTCCTGTTTTATTTCTCCGTCCTCCTGGGCCACATCCACCTGGGATCATCCAGTAAAAGATTCATAGAGCATCTCACACAGGTTCTGGTCAAACTGAGGAGGAGAAAACCTTGGCTTCAGGCTGCACTCCTCCTTCTTATTGCTGCTAGAGCATGTGGCTGTGGGTGCGTCAGCCCCAGACCTGGGCAGGTCAGCCCCGTCTCCCATCTCTGCACGTGGCCATCAGTCCTGCAGCAGGGCCATCGCTGGAGGAGAACACCTTCCCGCAAGGACCCTGCTCCCTAAGGCAACCAAGGGACACGCTGGGCTCTGCATGCCAGGTGTTTCTTCCTGATTTTACCAGCCTGACCCATCACCCTGCCTTCCCAGGATGGAGCTAGTAACAGGGGCAGGGAAACAAATGAAAATAAATGTATGTTAAAAAAATATTAGGAGGAAAAAAACTTTTTAGTAATAAATCAATAAAATATTTTTAAACTGATTCGTAGAGTATTTGAGCCAAATCGCTGCCGTGACAAAGCAATCCCTTTGCTCCCTCTTTGTGCAGTGGGAGCTCAAAGTGTGTGATGTTCTCTGGGGCCATTACTCTGCAGATAGTTGGCTTTTTTCTCCACACTCTCTTTTACAGACGATTTTACCTATAAATTATAGTTGTTTTCAAGCTCCTACAGAAAAATTGTTTTAGCTTTCTTTCGTTTTCTTTTGGTTTTCCTGCCAAATAATAACTCCATGTACTATTACTCTCTGCCTAGAAAGGCATCTGTTTAATCCTGAAAGCAGTTTTATTGTTGCACTCGGACTAGACATTGAAGTGATAAAAAGCATCGTCCAATAGTATTGCCACAAAGAGCACCATGGATATACTCTTGTACCTGACAAATAAGATATGTACAGGAAACAACAGCTAATGCCAATATCATTCTGCTTCTGTGGAATAGGGGAAGGCAGAATCTACCAACACATGTTGTTCTCTGCGTCCGAATGGAAACCTAGTTTTTTGTTTTTGTTTTTTTTCTCAAAATATTTTATTGACTTTTTTATAGAGAAGAAGGGAGAGGGATAGAGTTAGAAACATCGATGAGCGAGATGTATCAGCTGCCTCCTGCATGCCCCCTACTGGGGATGTGCTCGAAACCAAGGTACATGCCCTTGACCGGAATCGAACCTGGGACCCTTCAGTCCGCAGGCCGATGCTCTATCCACTGAGCCAAACCGGTTCGGCTGGAAACCTAGTTTTAATCTAATTCCAGGGCAGATTTCACATTTAGTGACATGAGAAGGGGAATAAGGAAAATCACCTTCAGAGAAAGTGATGAACTTCAAAGGACCCTGATGAACAGCCAGAGACATCTAACCAGAGGAAGACTGAGAGATTACAGGAGGGCTGTTTTGTAACTTAATCACCGTGCCTTTTCTTGCCCAGGGAAGCAAGTATTCCTAAAGCAGTGGTTCTCAACCTTCTGGCCCTTTAAATACAGTTCCTCATGTTGTGACCCAACCATAAAATTATTTTCGTTGCTACATCATAACTGTAATGTTGCTACTGTTATGAATCGTCATGTAAATATCTGATATGCAAGATGGTCTTAGGCGACCCCTGTGAAAGGGTCGTTCGACCGCCAAAGGGGTCGCGACCCACAGGTTGAGAACCGCTGTCTTAAAGGATCCTAACCTTGGGTTCCTATAAAAAAGACAGTACCATTTGGTGAAATCACTCCAAATTATTTGCATAAAAAAAATCTTACTCTTTCTTTTCCAAGCCAAAAAGTCAATCCTTTAGCAAGTATATCTTTATACAGGTAAGCAATATAAAACAAGATTGTAAGTCTCCAAGTTAGTTGTGGAAGTCTAATTATATTCATTTCCAAATAAATTAATAAGAACCGACAGTAAATGGGTGCCAACCCAAGCTTCACTTTATCCTTTAGCTTATATAAATCCTAACATCCCCAGTGGAGTGAAATTTGAAAAATAAAACCCATTTCCTCCTCTCTCATAATATGCACATTACTAAAAATCCAGTCTAAATCAATCATTTTATGGAAATACTGTAAATATTGCTTAGCTGTGTTAATAAAGCAACCTAAGTTCCTTTTGTAGAGATTACAATTCATAAACAAAAAGGCATAAATGGATCTTATGTATGAAAGAGCCATCGGCCCAGCACATCCACCTTTATGAACACAGAAATGTTTTTGAAATTATGGTTTTTCTTTAAGCTGCAGGAGTTCTCAAGTTACCAGGTAGTGCTCAAGTTCAAACTAAGGTCAATGCATCTCTTCTTTCCCTTGCTATCAATAATAGCACATGGCCACCTCTTACAGTAGGAAGATGGGAAAGGAACACAGGCTGCTGCATTTCTGCCCCTTCCTGAGAAAGTCTCCAAGGTCAGGGTTGTTTTGGTTTCTCTTCCTACTCGGCAAGACTGTTTAGCACTGACCATGTTTCAGACACAAGATCATAAGAGTCACCGTCCTTATTTTCAAGCTGCCCCACCGATTCTCTGATAAACATTTTCACAAGACACTCTGGACACACCGAGAGGAGAAATGGAAAACTATGCGGGTAATTTAAAAGGCTCCCAGGGGCATCAATGCTTGGACTGAGCTTTCGAGGAAGCAGGTGGTAGTTGAACAGAGAGAATGAGAAGGTCCCCAGGTGGCCCCATGGCGGCCCCATGGCTGCCCCATGGCCATGGCAGGAAAGAGACACCACGTTAAAGATGAGGTGTCAGTTCAGTTTGGCCCAGTCCTGCGTCTGTGCGCCCAGCCGTTTCAGGTGCGACAATACCAGGGAGGTGTCGTGAGCACTCTCAGGCTAGAATCAGGACTGAACATTTGACCTGCAGATGGGATCAAGGCAGTGACTTGGGAAAAGGATTAGCAAAGATTTAAGGAAACTATAAGAGTCTTGCTTGGCAACTACCTGGTGATTGTAAAGGAGACTATAAGATGACCAGGTTTCTGATTTGGTAACAAAAATGAGGAAAGATAAGGAGGAGAGGGAATGTTATTTTTATTTTTAATATGTTTTTGTTGATTTCAGAGAGAAAGGAGAGGAAGAGAGAGAATCATTGATGGGTTGCCTCCTGCACATCCCCTGCTGAGCATAGAGCCTGCAACCAGGCCTGTGCCCTGAGGGGAATCGAACCATGACCTCCTGGTTCATAGGTCAATGCCCAACCACTGAGCCACACCAGCTAGGGGGAATATGTTACTTTTAGACACACTAAATCTGTAATGCCTATAGGGCATAAAAGTAGACATATTTAGGAGGCAATCAGATACACAAATCTGAAAGAATATGAGGTTATAGAAATAATAGCAAGAATATATTACTAATAGGTAAAATGAAGACATTTGAATGTTACAGCCACTGTTCAAAGTACTTACATGAATTATTTAAAGATTACAACATGATGAATGCATTGTTATTCACATTTTACAGATAAGAAAAGGAAGGATTAGAAGTTAATAATTTGCCTTATGTCACTAGTTGGCAGTTGAAAGAAATCAAGGCTTGAACTCACATGACCTAATTTCAGAGCCTCCCTTTATGATTCTTTTTTTAAATTTATCTTTATTGTTGACAGATTACTGATGTCCTTTTGTCTTTTTTCCCCATTGAAGTTATAAATGAAATCATGGGTACATTTATCGTCTCGATGTTGAGCATCATTACATTAAATCGACACTATTTTAGTGTTTCATCACAGTGATGATAATTAAGCCAAATAATTTCATTTCTTCCGACTCCATCTGTTGTTCTGTACTCCCCTCCCTCCATGACTAGTATTGTGGGAAGCCAGGCTGCCTGTCAGATGAGGGTCTGAGTCATCTGGGGAAGAAGAAAGCTCGACCCAGTGGATCTGAGCCTTTCTGACCAGCAGAATTTTCTACACTAGATATGGTGGTGGAGTGACCATAAAAATAATGACATTATTATGTTCTAATAGTGTTAGAATATAAGTAAGCAAATTCAATTAGACAAAATACACTATATAGCTTAGGTACAGAAATATCATTTCTTATAAAAATTGCAACTTATAACTTTAGTGATTAAACTACAGTTCCAAGCTTTGTTTCTTGTGCATAATGTAGGGGAATGATATTCTAAATGACAAAAAATCATAGGAATAATAATAATGATGATGATAATGATAAAGTTGGCATATCTTTTATGGCTGGAAAAAGCCAGGTGATAGTCTATGAACCCCCTCATTTAATCCTCACATTAGAAAACTGAGGAATAAAGTGATCAAGTAATTTATGCAAAATCACACAGCAGATCAGTGGGGCCAAGATTCACATGGCGGCAGCCTAAGCTGGAGCCCTGAGCATTCCGGGTGAGATGGGGAGTTTGATGTGCCCCAAGGGCTGCAGGGTACCCAGGTATTGGGTTTAAAATTACTCTGGGAGACTCTGAGGCCATGTTTCTGGCTGACATTGATGTTTGAACCAGCAGATGAAGGAGATGGCCCTCCCCATGTGAGCAGGCCTCACGCGACCTGCTGGAAGCCTTGGCAGAACCAGGAGGTGGGTAAGGGAGGGTTTGCTACACGGCCCCTCGGAGCTGGGCACCAGCGTTCTCTGTCTTAGGGCTCAGCTGACTTACACCAGCAGCATGGCCGGGTCTCCAGCTTGCTGACTGCAGATCTTGTGCCACAGCCTCTGTAGACCCTGTAAGCCAGTTCCTCACAGTAAACCCGCACACGCGTACGCAATCCCCTGGATTCTGCTGCGAGGAGACCCCGAATCACTCACCTGGACCAGTCACAAAGGCCTCTGTGACACCAGGTCCTCACAGTAAACCCGCACACGCGTCTGCAATCCCCTGGATTCTGCTGTGAGGAGACCCCGACTCACTCACCTGGACCAGTCACAAAAGGCCTCTGCGACACCAGCTCTTTGACTTCTGTGGCAAATACCTTCCAGTCTTGCTTGCCTTATCTTTTCATCTTTACTAACGAAGGTGTTTTGGATTTTATAAGGCTTTTTATGAAAGAAACTTAGAATCTATATTTCTCTGACTAATGTCAGGGCAAGAACTCAAAGGCCACAATTTTTTATTTCCATAGTATTATATAGGCGAAGCTCAGGTTTCAGTCACTTTCACACATATAAACACACCTACTTAGAATAAGCTCTTTTCTCAGTTCTACTTAAACTACCATTTTATTTTTCCAGTGAGCATGCATGGGGACCTGTGAAACATACAGATCAAGCCATAATCATTGAAAAACGTAGTCTAAGTAGTAGAAACAAAAAATAAAAAGCCACCTCTGACATGAGTATTATATGTTGACTTTCTATGAACAATATAAAGTGTGATAAACATTGCTCAACAAATGACAGATCATTCTTTTCTTTCTGACAGTGAAAATAGGGTTGTTTATACAAATAATGCATGCTCATTGTAAACAACTCTAAGGGAGCATTCAAATATAAGGAAGAAATCAAGTCATTTGGTCTCCCACCACTCTGAGCCACCCATGCTTGCTAACATGTCGGTGGTCATTCTGTCATACATGTTTGTACAGACACATATGCACGTGCATTTATAGGAATATTAATATCCATTAGTTTATAGAAAAATATTTACCTCCTGCATTCAGTTTTCAGCGTAACTAAGTCCTTATCTTCACAAGAACACCTCGCCCCATGTACTTATTCACCCCAAGGGGAACCATGTCACAAATCTAATCCTTCCATATTTCTCCCATACTCTTATAATCCTATAATCATGGAATTACCAGAACAATTCAAACTCATTCTTTCAAATTATTTTTTATATTTCAACATACATTCAGCCTTTCACCTGTGAATAGCATTACTTTGTTTGCAATTGAATGTGAAGAATAACATTCTTCTGCACATGTTCTTACATGTTGTATGCTTATTTTTGTGTGCTAGGTTTCAGTTGTGGAATCCGTTTGAATGACATGCATTTTTTAATTTTGAGACATGTTGCCAAACTCTTAAAAAATAGTGGAAACAGTTCACACTTCCATATTCTCCACATTGTCCTTATAAAAGTAATATTTATATACGTTTTGGTGGGTTTGATGGATATAAAGGAGAGCTACTTGTGACTTTAACTTGTAAGCTACTATCTGGAGAAGTTGAGACTCTTCACTTTGGTTAGCCTTTTGGACTTGCTCTTCGTCCCACTGTGTTCACAAGTCTCTGTCACTTCTTCTATGGGTTGTCATTTTCTTGTCAGTATGTAAAAGCCTTCTGTACATTAAATAATAACCCTTCATCTCTCATCAGCATTGCAAACAGCTCTTTTCTACATCTCCTTATTTCTTAACATTCTTTAGAGTATAATTTGTCAGTCAGAAATTTTATGTATATAATTATAGTTTTACTTAATTGCCTGTCTTTACTTTTAAAGCATCTGGGGTTTTATAGCTGATTCAGAAGTTTTCCTTTACTCTCTTATACTTACATAGTTCTAAGATTTTGTTTTGAAAGATTTTTAAAATTATTTCTAACATTTCCATTTTTATTCCAACTAGAATTTATTATCATGTATACTCTGAAATGTGGTCCATTTTCATTTACTTCTGGTTGGTGGCTTGTTTTTCAATATCATTAATTTGATAGCCTGTCCTGCTCATACTGGATTAAACATATATATGTTTCTTTTACCAGGACATTTACTTTCATTTTTATATTAGTTGTTCCGTATCAGGTAATCTTGTGTAATTGAGAAATTAATATATTTTAAAAATTTTTTCTAGGCCTTTCTTCACTTTTAAATTGCCTTTTTATTGGGCATTTTAACCAAAACCCTCCAAATGTTGCCAAGCTTTAAATATAAGTGAAGTCACATTGACAATTATGCCCGGATCTTGTGTAATCTGAAAAATAAGTAATCTTTCTAGTAGAAATTAAATGGTCAGAGTTAGAAAAATTCATTATTAGAGATCTGCAGCTAATGTTCTGAGCCCCCGTCCTCAAATAGGAGACCAAATTCTTTGTGAAATGTCCCTCTTTTCAGTATCTGTGGAAATCACCAAAGGAATGCACCTCCCTCGCCACATCAGTCGCCCTTAAGCCAGACTGTGCTTCCTTCCAACAGCCAAGCTACTGCCACCACCTGAAAGCCAGTTTGTCCAGGAAAGTGCTGGTCCCTTCTTATGCCTGCAGACCAGGGAGTTGAAGAGAATATTTCTGTTTCTGCAAAACTGAGGGGAAGGAAGGAGAATGAGATAACCCAAAAGGTAACTTGGGCCCTAAAGTGATACAGAATTTACTGAGACAGCTCTTCAACTTTTTTTTTTTTTATCCTTACCTGAGGATATTTTTCCCATTGATTTTTAGAGAGTAGAAGGGAGGGAGGAGGGGGAGAGAGAAAAAGATCAATGTGAGAGAGACACATCAATTGGTTGCCTCCTGCACATGTGCCAATCTGGCTGGGATTTGAACCTGAAACCAACATGCATGCCCTTGATCAGGAATTGAACCATGACCCATCGGTCTGAGGGCTGATGCTCTAACCACTGAGAAAACTGGCCAGTACTAGAGACAGCTCTGTAACTTCACACATGCCACCCATTTCTCTCCATGAGCGCACATTAGCCAGCAAGATGTCTAGGTAAGTATAGGTTACAATGTCAGCTGCCATGTTATATACCAAACGACTATGACCTGGAGCCCAGCACCCCGGCCAGATTTCTATTCGTTCCATGGCAAACTTTTTCTCACTCGTCTCTTAGCAGTCTGGCGTCTCTCAATTCTACAACCAACCTCATACATCCTTCAGGTATACCTCATGTGCCTGAATTCCACATGTTTACGTAGTAGTTACTTTTTCTGAGTGATCCCACGGGGCCAATTTAAAATGAGATGGACAAGAGGTGAATGAGGGAAGGGAACTCCAGCCAGAGGACTGGATCTTGGCCTCGCCTTCACTGGCACACCCTGCAACACATGTGTCAAGAGTCCTAGATTTAAATGTTCACCTTGAACTAACTCACCAGCTCTAGAAATTATCAATTAAATTACCAGCCCAGGGTTATCAGTAATATGCTTTATCATATGGTTCTGGTCAAAAGGCTGATACAGAACCTCTGGATTTCCTCCCTGGTCTACCTGTTCCGAAGAGCTTCCATGTATCTTTTTAATAAAACATTTTTATTGATTTCAGAGAGGGAGGGAGAGGGAGAAAGATAAAAACATCAATGATGAGAGAGAATCATGGCTTGGCTGCCTCCTGCACCCCCACACTGGGGATGGAGCCCACAACCTGGGCATGTGCCCTGACCGGGAATCGAACTGTGACCTCCTCTCTCATAGGTTGACGCTCAACAACTGAGCCACACTGGACTGGCCCATGTATCTGTCTTGATTGGGTTAAATAATGCCACGAGAATTTTGCTTTCTGGGCCATACTCCCTTTAAATATAATGTTTTTTTTTTATAATTAATTCACCATTTTTTTAAACTGAGAAATAATCAGAGAAACAAGTATGTATAAATTATATTACTATAGCGTACTTTCCTGAAATTCACTGGTGATTTAGAACATTTTTAAAACAGAAGAAAATCCAATATTCCAAGGCTGGAAGTCAGTTGCTTGCTTCCCAATGACTTAAAGGTCATAAATCAAGGTGAGGTCCACACACTAGCACTTGCTTGCTTTGCCCAAAGTCCACGATGATTATACTCTGACTGTGCTCTCCAAAGCTTTAATGTGCTCTGGGGTTGAATATCACTTAAAATCACTTTACCATCTTAAAACACATTTTCTTTAAAAAACAAAATACATCTGAGTAGTGTTTTCAGGCCTCTTTTGATGCTTTTGGACTGATTTATTCTTCAATTAACCTCCTAAGACTTTGCTTTTGAAAGTCTATATTGCAGGCCTAAAGGGAAAAGGCAAAGCAGATTGAAGTTACTACTTTGGCAAAACCAAAGCAAGTAGAAAAAGAAAATAAATGATATCAGCTCCTAGTATCTGAAAGAACCTGGTTATTTCCCTTTCCCTCCACTTTGTTTTATTTCTTTATCAACTACAAGCTGTTTGAAATTGCTGCAAAAGTATCCAGAAATTGTGTCAAAAGAAACCTTTTCTATAGTAAGGAAACTGTCACATTACCTCACTTTTTGGAAGGTTTTATTCCCTCTTGGCTTTTAAGAAACCCTCTCTCACTATCAGAGAATTTAATAGGCATTTAATGTAATGGATGTCATGTTGTCCTCCAATAACCTCTCACCTTCGTTTTTGTACCTAACCTTCCCAATAAAACCACCCGAGCACCTCAGCTAAACACTCATTTAGCACATCACCAATCCAGCAGACCTTGACTACCTTCACAGCAAGGCAAATAAATATGTTAAGAACCATCCTGATATTCTCCTTTTGAAAGTCAAGAAACATTTAGCTTAATAGTGAACAGATTTATCACACTGAAAGGGCATATGCCCTCTGGGGCCCCCATTGAACTTGGGCCTGCTTGCCCTGCAGTCATAAGAGGGGAGTGGAGCCTGTGCAAGTTATGGGGAATTAATTCAAAATTCTACCACACTCGGTAAACGTTGAGAACAGTGCGTTCTTTATCCCAACTTTTCCTGCAATTCTGACTCCATCAGCTCTTCCTCTGAGGACAAGGCCAAGGGTTGGGGACCTCAGCTGTGGAGACAGCTCAGCTCTATGAGTGACTGGGGTCACACCACAGAGAGCCTGTGTCCGTCAGGATCTCAACGGGAGGCAAACCACACCAGTGTTTTCCACAAGTGTAATATGAAGAACTACGAACCGGGTAAAAGCCGACGAGCTAACAAAAGGGGTAAAGAGACCTCCCTGGTGTTTAGAGGCAGCCAAGGCAGGAGCAGCCACACCTGTGCACCGACACTAACTGACCCATTGGGTGACGCGCTAGAATGATCCCTTTTCTATTTATTTTTTTAGAAAAGAAATAAGTAGTTTTGTTTTTTATAAATTTTTTTATTGATTTCAGAGAGGAAGAGAGAGGGATAGAAACATCAATGATGACAGAGAGAAAATCAATGATTGGCTGCCTCCTGCACATCCCACACTGGAGATGGAGCCCACAACCCAGGCATGTGCCCTGACTGGGAATCGAACCGTGACCTCCTGGTTCATAGGTCAATACTCAACCACTGAGCCACACCCATGACTTGCTTCTAACCAATATTAGATGGAAGGTACAATGGGATATCACCCCCAAATTAGTATATAATAGATGGGGTTTCATCTGAGCTGTGACAAGAGTCTCCAAGTGGCTTTGCCAAAGCAAACAGCCACGTGTGAACTGCTTGTGGAAAGGGCCACACGAAATAGAACATCGGTGACCTCGGGGCCGGAGGGTGGTTCGGCCAGTGCTCAGTGAGATCCTGGGGCCCGAGTCCTACAACCACAAGGAAATGAATTCTGGACAAAACACACACATACACACACACACACACACACACAAAGAAAAAAAAACAGGCAACAACAAAAAAGATGAAAGATGATTCCTCCCAAGTCCAGTCTCCAGATGAGACTACAACACAGCCGACACCTGGATTCCAGCCGGGTTACACCCAAGCGGAAGGCCCAGCCAAAGTGTGTGCAGACTCCTCATCCGTGGAAACTGTGAGATAAGACTAGTGCATGTGTTCAGCCTAGCAAGTTTGGCTCAGTGTTTCTCTCACATAGATGTTTCTGTCTTTCCCTCTCTCTCTCTCCCTCTCTCTCTAAAATCTATGGAAAAGGTATCTTCGGGTAAGGATTAAAAATAAATAAATAATAATAAATAAATAATAACTACACGTGTTCAGTTGCTAGGTTTGTGGTCATTTCTTACACAGACACAGAAAATTACCACACCCCTAGTGCTGAGGAAAATGCCTACGAAGACTTAGAAACTTAGAGAAGAAAGTCGCATTAGGACTGAGGTTAGACTTCTGTGGACATAAAAAAACCACTGCAGAAGCACACCACCCAGTGCTCTGGCCAAGACAGCTTTCTGGAGACCCCTCACCAATACAGACCCTGCAGGTCGCCGGCCTCCCCTCCCAGGACCCGCTGGAAAAGTCGCTCTCACACTTCAGCCCTGCATCCCCCACATCCCACAAGCAGAGCCGAACTCCAGCCCAGAAACAATTAATAAAACTGAAGGTCCAACCACAGTGTCACAACACAGGCAAAGGGGTGCAGGCCGGCAGCTGAGAGGTGATAAATCGACAACGGCCTGATGTCTAAGCTACAGGTCCTGGTGTAGTCTCTCATGAAACTCGTTTGTCCTGGGGGAGGAGAAGCCACAATAGGAAAGGAAAGGGGAACCTTTGATTGTGAGGTCGGAGTTGAAGGCTAGTGAATGTCTAGAAGGCTCCCCATTCCCGAACACGTTAGTGAAGAGACAGCACACCAGGGCCGACAGGGATCTGACTCCTTCTTCCTGACACACGTGCTACACGTGAAGATTCAACCTCTCGAAATGACAAGGTAAGCACAGTGTCCAGATTCTACCATAAGCCAGGCATAAAAATGGCATCAGCATTAGCATTTTATTTCCCTCACGTACAATTTTCAGTGCTATTCCAACATCGTTTCAAGTACTCATTAAAACATAACCACAGCCTTTGACCTTAAAATTAACCAGCAAAAGAAATTACGTAGCAACTACATAGCACTTTGCAGATGTTCTGGTTTGTGTAGCTCATATCATCATGTCAAGAAGCTCATAGCATTTTCAAACTTTTCCCCTTGGGGCTCAAGTCAGTAACTACTGGTGGAGACTGCACTATTTTTAGGCAATTACAATGAGGTGAAAGAGCTCCCTTAGCTTAGTTTAGAATACAGAATTTAGGAAGACTAGTCTTTCCTTTTATCTAATGTATTCGTCAGTGATATCTAGCTTTTACTAAACTTACTAGTACATATTAAAAATGCGTTCACACGTATAAGTTCACACATACCTACACTTACTCCATGCTGATGTTGCTAGTATGTTATGGTCCAATAGTTATCTATTCAAATAATGAATTCAAAACTATATTGTATTAGAGAAGACAGATACCCAAGCCATAGCCACTGTTAAACAATTATATACATTTGCACATATGCTGACCCTACTGCTCTGATGGTGTCCTCAGCATATTTTCCATCTCTTAGCTCTGCCATGTGATGGATATTGGCTTCATTTGCTTGCAAACAAGTCTTCTCCATTTGGTGGCAGCAAGTTAACAGGGAAGGTTGTAAATGTGAGATCTGGAGATGTGGCTACAGAGAGCTTCAAAAGTATACTGGCCATGGTAACTTCAAAGTAAAGAGAGTCACTCATCCTTCATCTATGATAGAAACATCAAGGAACGTCTTCGCTTAGCCCAGATTGAGTTAAAAATGCTCGGCCTTGAGCAAATTGTTGTGACCAGGGCAATGAGGTACTGTGATGGGCCAAGTCTAAAGTACAGTCCCTGTTGGGCCAGAAAAATAGGGCACTGACATTCCCTCCCGCTGGGACCAGTGGAGAGAGGAAGGGATGGGCATTTTATCAGAAAAAGGGGTGAAGGTATTCTAGTCCGAGGGAAATGACCACTGTTCATTATAGGTGCCCCCGCCGCTCCCTGCAGTGGTGAAAGCCCCGAATTCCCTCAGCCACCATGAAGAGCCGTCTTCAACCTGCTTGATTGAAGAGAATGATAACATTTTGTCAGATTAAATGCTTGGTCCCCCAGCATTCTGGCAGGTCTGCTCATTTGTCTAAGAGCCAGCTCTGTAGAAGGCTGACCAGGCCCCTAAGAGATAAAGATACTGAGGTCTCAGAACATTCAGCTACAACACGTGGAGGAGCTGTATCAGCTAAGCAAGTGCACCCCCTCCGCCACTGCGGACCACATGCCTTGTCTAATAATTTCTCAAAGGACAAAGCCTTATGAATGAGGACTCTTTCAAGTGATACAAAGTCCAGGCAAACAATAAAAATATGCCAGTGGTTCTCAACCTTCCTGATGCCGTGACCCTTTAATACAGTTCCTCATGTTGTGGTGACCGCCAACCACAAAATTATTTTCGTTGCTACTTCATAACTGTAATTTTGCTACTGTTATAAATCGTAATGTAAATATCTGATATGCAGGATGTATTTTCATTGTTACAAATTGAACATAATTAAAGCATAGTGATTAATCACAAAACGATATGTAATTATATATGTGTTTTCTGATGGTCTTAGGCGACCCCTGTGAGAGGGTCGTTCCACCCCCAAAGGGGTCGCGACCCACAGGTTGAGAACCGCTGGTCTAGACCTAGTGACCCTTCCTGTGCATGCTGTCGAAGAATATATCAGACACACAGCAATGTGTTTCATGTCTCAAGATCTCTGGTTTATGTTGGATCCCATCTTTACTCTTCTACCTACAACAAATATGTAATGGGATAAATATTTTATATGTGAAGATATTTTATAGACATCTAGTGTTAATACGATGCTTAAACACACATCCACAATATACAAAGAGGAAGGCTTACCCTAGACCAGTGGTCGGCAAACACAGTAGTTAACAGAGCCAAATATCAACAGTACAACAATTAAAATTTCTTTTGAGAGCCAAATTTTTTAAACTTAAACTATATAGGTAGGTACATTGTTATTAACTTCATTAGAGTACTCCTAAGGCTTAGGAAGAGCCACACTCAAGGGGCCAAAGAGCCGCATGTATCTTGCGAGCCGCAGTTTGCTGACCACGGCCCTAGACCTATGCAAAATGTGGATTTTTAGTTCTGGTAACAAAAACTTGGAATATTAGTAATTTAAATAAAAAGTTCATTTCTGTGTCTAGTAATAATTCTGAAGGTAGACAGAGCAAGATTTATGTGGAGGTAGCATGGATCCAGACTCTTGGTGTTTTTTGTTTGTTATTGTTGTCGTGGGGGGAGGGGAGGGGTTCTACTTTGCAGAGATCCCACTCGCAAATTTAGAGCGAAGATGCTAAAGCTCCAACCCCACACTCATCCCAGCCAGGGGGATGTTGGAGAAGACACAGAGGTGTACCCCTGCCATTTAAAGGGACTTCCTATAACACACACACATTTCTGCTTAAATTTCATTCGCCAACTCTAAGCCCCATGGCCACACCTAATTACAAGAGAAAATGGTGTATACTCTTTAGATCTTAGCAAGGTGACCAGCCAATCTAAGGTTTGTCCTAAGGAAGAATAGGTATTGAAAACAACTGTAACCGCTGCCACAATCTACTGACCACTAATTCCAGGCAGACAGGGTTAAGCATTAAACATATTTCTAAATGCATATAATACAATAATGAGAATAAGAAGAAAACATAAAAGAAGAAATTATTGCCTGTGGTTTTCTATAATTGAAACTTGTTAGCTCACATTTTCCCATTATATTCTAAACACTGACATTGGTTAGAAATTATTAGATATACACCAAAATATCCCTACAAAAATTAAAATCTTTTTTTCAGGGCAATTTCTCTTTATTTTTAATTTAGCAGTAGCTTTTCTGATATACCTTCACCACACAGTGGTGAAACATTTGAACGTAGCACAATAAAATGGCACTAAGTTCTTTAAATCTGTAAGAAGAAAATAAATTAACTATTTGAAGTAAGTGCAAGTTTTGTTCATCTGTATGACCTAAATGTGCATTTTCTTGCTAGCAATTCTATAGCTATCAGCTCCCCAAACCACACTGCACCAGAATTTCCCCCAAAAGCTTATGAGAGTATCTGAGCAGATGAGGAAAGGCACCGTTTCAGCTGACAAAGCTGACCCCAGCTGCAAGGCACACACATGTTCACTTTCTTCAACCACCTTCCCTCCAAATAATCAATAAAGCACGTTCTTAACTCAGCCAGCTAGAGCCATGGTCAGGGGCATGAACTGAGCTTAGTGTGTTTATGACTGTTCTTCATTATGGGACCCTGTAGCAAGGAGCCCCCAGACAAGGGCTGGGAGTCAGAGCTCCTTCGTAAAAACTGGAGTCGGAAGGAAAGGATCCAAGATAATGTTTTATCAACAGTCATGATCTTGGTGGCATCATTTAAAATATAGGAACTACAAAATAAATCACTTAAATGACAATACTAGAGAATTTATAAAATAAACAATACAGCAATACAATGGGATATACAACCATAAAAATTATGCGCTTTTTCTTTTTTTTTTTATTAAATCTTTATTGTTCAGATTATTACATTTGTTCCTCTTCCCCCCCCCCCATAACTCCCCTCCTGCCAGTTCCCACTCCACCCTCCTCCCTCACTCCCCACCCACTGTCCTCATCCATAGGTGCACGATTTTTGTCCAGTCTCTTCCCGCATCCCCCACACCCCTGTCCCCCCCCCCCCGCCAAAGAATAGTCAGTCCACTCCCTTTCTATGCCCCTGATTCTATTATAATCACCAGTTCATTCTGTTCATCAGATTATTCACTTGATTTTCAGATTCACTTGTTGATAGATGTGTATTTGTTGTTCAAAATTTGTACCTTTACTTTTTTCTTCTTCTTCCTCTTCTTAAAGGATACCTTTCAGAATTTCATATAATACTGGTTTGGTGGTGATGAACTCCTTTAGCTTTTTCTTATCTGTGAAGTTATTTATCTGGCCTTCAATTCTGAATGTTAGCTTTGCTGGATAAAGTAATCTTGGTTGTAGGTTCTTGGCATTCATCACTTTGAATATTTCTTGCCACTCCCTTCTGGCCTGCAAAGTTTCTGTTGAGAAATCAGCTGACATTCGTATGGGTACTCCCTTGTAGGTAACTGAGTTTCTTTCTCTTGCTGCTTTTAAGATTCTCTCTTTGTCTTTTGCTCTTGGCATTTTAATGATGATGTGTCTTGGTGTGGTCCTCTTTGGATTCCTTTTGTTTGGGGTTCTCTGCGCTTCCTGGACTTGTAAGTGTATTTCTTTCACCAGGTAGGGGAAGTTTTCTGTCATTATTTCTTCAAATAGGTTTTCAATATCTTGCTCTCTCTCTTCTTCTGGCACCCCTATAATTCGGATGTTGGTGCACTTGAAGCTGTCCCAGAGGTTCCTTATGCTATCTTCGTATTTTTGGATTCTTTTTTCATTTTGCTTTTCTGGTTGGGTGTTTTTTGCCTCTTCGTATTTCAAATCGTTGACTTGATTCTTGCAATCCTCTAGTCTGCTGTTGGGAGTCTGTATAATATTCTTTATTTCATTCAGTGTATGCTTAATTTCTAGTTGGTTCTTTATCACAACATCGAGGGTCTCATTTGATTTCTTGTAGATCAGCAGTTTCTAGAAAATTATTGAAAGACCTTAAAAGTGTGGTTTTGAACTCTATATCCAGTAGTTTGCTTTCCTCCATTTCTGTCATTTGTGTTCTTTTTCTTTGTCTCCGCATTTTTTATGCTTCCCTGTGTTGATACAGTGATTTTCTGTGCTAAGTGTCCTCTAGGGCCCAGTGGTTCAGCCTCCCCAGTTACCTGAGGAGGACACTCTTGGTGCACCCCCTTGTGGGCTTTGTGCACAGTCTTATTGTAGTTAAGCCTTGATTGTTGTAGTTATCACTGGGAGGAATTGGCCTCCAGGCCAATTGGCTGTGAGAATTAGCTGTGTCTGCAGTGGGAGAACTTCTGTGCTGGAGACACCCCTCTGGGGCAAGACTTGCTTCAATGGGGCTTTGGTGCTCACTGAGTCTGCACCCTGAGTATGTCCTTTATGTTTCCACGGAGCTGCAAACTGGATGGTCCCACTCTGACCTCTGGGCTTCCTGGCTCCTGGATCTCTAGGGAGGTGCTAATCTAGCCTTTGCCTGAGGCTATCCAGCAAAAGCCTCCCTGCAGGGCTTGGGCAGGGCAGGTCCCAGGGGATCAACAGGGTGGGGCTAGCAGTTATGGCTGCTCTCAGTCTTGCCCTCAGAGGCTCTGCTTCTCAGTGTCCCAGTAATCGCTGCAAGCCCCTCAGAAAGCTTCCCTGGAGTTCCGACAGATGCCAGACAGTCCTGCTTCTCCCATATGAGTCTGGGTCCCTAGAGACTCGCCCGGAACCGGAGCTCAGAGAACCGAGACTCCCTCCCAATTGAAAATGACAACCACGCCCTCAGCCGCCAGCCCGCTCCGCACGCACCTCCGCACCTTAGTATTTTACTTCCGCACTGCGCCTCCTCTGAGTCTCGGTGTGCTTTTCTCTTTCCTTCTAGTTGTAGAATTTCCCCTCAGCCAGCCTTCCTGTGGTTCTGAGTGATGTCCGTTCCGTCTTTTAGTTGTATTTTTGAAGTGGTTGTGCCAGGCAGCAATCTCCAGTGTTTACCTATGCCGCCATCTTGGTTTTTCTCCAAAAATTATGCTTTTAATGATTTTGATAACACAAGGAAATTCTTGCTTTGTAAGGTTTGATAATCTTTATTATTTTTCTGCTTGTGAATAGTTACATGTAGAAAATTTGAAAGATTCAAAAAACAATAAAGTGTATATCACCTGCAATTCCTCTAAGAAACTGCCGTGATGGAGAGAGAGGTTGGACAGCAAGAACTCTTGTCTCTCATAAGCTCCTGGAGGGAGGCAGAGCTGCTTGTCACTGTTAGGAAACCACGTGCTACTATTCTGCCCCACTGTGCTCAACGCTCCTTTGAGAACCAGACCAAGATTATGCAGACACACATACATGTTTGCATAAATTGTATTGGACAAATATTTAATTTTTTCATTAACATGTAAAATGTATATTTATATTAATAATTTTAATCTATTAATGCTAACATTTCCTCAGTATATTAACTATTTTTTAAAACAATTTTCCACAACTGAATAGTAGTCCCTTGGATAAATGATTGATTATATTATTACTAGAGGCCCAGTGCACAAATTTGTGCACGGGTGGGGTCTCTCGGCCTGGCCAGTGATCAGAGCCGACAGGAGCCATCTCACCCAGTCCCGATCAGGGCCAATCAGGGCCGGCCAGCCACAGGAAGGAACTACGGGAGGTTTGCCGGATGGAGGAGGTTGGCTGTAGGAGCACACTGATCACAAGGCATTGAGCATCCACTCCCTGGTGGTCAGTGCACGTCATAGCGACTGATCAACTGGTTGTTTGGCAGACTAGTCCTAACGGTTGCTTAGGCTTTTATAATTATAGGTTATTTTATTTTGGTTTTCATTTATTTGTTTTTATATAATGCTATGATAATTCATATATAAGTACTTGTTATCACCATTAGTTATTTCAGATAAATAAATTCCTAAGAGTAAATCTGAATATATTAGATGCCTGGTGCATCAAATTCATGCACAGGTAGGGTCCCTAGGCCTGGCCACCAATCAGGGCCAATCAGGGCCTTCTGGCTGCCAGCCAGGGCCTTTTTTCCCCGGCTGCCGGCTGCTGGTGGTCGGGCCTTCCTTCGTCCCATGCCACCCCCTAGTGGTCAGTGCACGTTATAGCAAGCAATGAACTCCCAGTCTCCCGGTCGAACTCCCAAGGGGACACTTTGCATATTAGCTTTTTATATATGTAGATTGAGGCTTTTGACATATATACATATTTTTTATAAGAAAAATGTAGCTATTTATATTTCCAAGTGGGTTGTTACTGGATATGATAATAATGAAAAGAATAATGTACTACAGTATATATACAGAATGAGACCAAACACACGATTATAACTTATCTATAATAATAAAAGCATAATATGCTAATTAGACTGGACATCCTTCCGAATGTCCTTCCAGATGACCTTCCAGACGAAGCCGCAGCAGTGGGGGCAGAGGCAGTGGCAGCTGCCATGGCAGCGGGGGCTGAGCCCCTTGCATGGATTTCGTGCATTGGGCCTCTAGTATATTCATATTGTTACACATCACTCAGTAGGGAAAGGGCTATGGCAATACAGACAAATGTTAACAGTGTCCATCTTTAACCCTTTGCGGTCCAATTTTATTTTTGGAATTCAAACAGTCTGGTCCAAATTAATTGACGGGATTGAATGTTAAACCGGCTTGCAGTGTTGACCTCAGCCTCGACGTTGGACCTGCGCCTAGCACCTGGTCTGTCGAGTCAGCCTCGACGTTGGACCAAAAAGGGTTAAATGGTGGAATTGCAGATAAGATTTTTTTATTTATGTGTTTTTGTACTTTTTCAATTTCTCTAAATTGATCATATATTACTTTTATAATAAGTTGACAAATGTTAGTTTAATAACACACTGTAATTTGGCATTAGATACAATATTTCATTTCTTATAATGTATTTTACATTTTCAATTTATATTTAGTTAATAATACTCTAATTTATGGAAAATCAGCACAGTAGAATTTAGAAAACCTATTGGTAATTCATAATATTTCAACAGTACCGAGATGGCTAAATCAATACTATAAGTAAATTATTTCATGAACAATTCACTAACCATAAGTGTACTAAATAAACCTTTAAAAACATTTCAGAAATCATTTAAATACTAAAAAAATCATTGCATTTATAGTATCTTCTCTTTCTATGTTCTTTCTTGTTTTCAACGATTACTTGGTAATTACAATTATCATCATCACTGCATTGTGAGGTCCATGGCATATACCAGAAAAAAAATCTTTTAAATACAAAACCCTACAAATTACCCTGGAGAAGTTAATTAGGAAGAACTTGAAAAGATAAACATACAAAAAGTGCAATAGCTTTTTGCTTTATCACCAGTGACATTGCCGTTGTCATTGTTAATCTGTCTCTGCACATCACAAGCACTGTGATACAGTTAATGACCCATTTCTCATTCATGCCACCTGCCTCTGACCTCCTTTGTTAAGCTGGTACTAAGTGAGCTCTTCACAAAAGAGTCATATCTTATCATAAATACCTATCTTCCCCTGCATTTTCCTAATTATCTGTACCTGTGTTGTAATTTCTATTTCATAATAAAGTAGTTATAAAGCATTCATATCTACTAGCTCTTTGATTAACCATGTAATTTTTTATTCTTATTTTAAGTAGTAAGTTACAATGCACCATGCTTCCCCTCTAGTTTGCTGGTGCTTTCTCCATTTATCTATCACGAGGCGCACAGACATGGACATTGCTTTCCCACGTGGTTATTCATCTCTTTATTATCGCTGGTGCATGTGCCACTCCAATGAATGTGAGGAGTTCCCAGTGGACAACTAGAAAGCACGTTCCTTTTCAAGTTCTGTATTCCCCTAGTCCAGTGATGGCGAACCTTTTGAGCTCAGAGTGTCAGCATTTTGAAAAACCCTAACTTAACTCTGGTGCCGTGTCACATATAGAAATTTTTGATATTTGCAACCATAGTAAAACAAAGACTTATATTTTTGATATTTATTTTATATATTTAAATGCCATTTAACAAAGAAAAATCAACCAAAAAAATGAGTTCGTGTGTCACCTCTGACACGCGTGTCATAGATTCGCCATCACTGCCCTAGATGGTTCTAAGGGATAATGAGCAAAAACCAGAAATTGTTAAGATATTTTATCTACAATCTGATAAGGTAGATGTTGGCATCAATAAAATGCACATATTTAAAGTGTATGATTTATAAAGCTCTCACCATAATCAAAATAATGAGCTTGTTCATCACCCTCAAACGCCCCTCATGCCCTCCCCACCCACCCCTTAGTCCCTGGAGGAATAATATCTTCTTCCATTATAGATTAGCAGGAATCTTCTGATATTTTACTTAAATGGAAATACAGTATGTACTCTTTTAGGAGGGTTGGGGGGCCTGGCTTCTTTCACTCAGCTTTCTTTTAGATCCATATATATTGTAGCATCTATCAATGGTAATATATTTTTTATTGCTGAGTAGTATTCAATTACAAGGAAATACTATTATTATTTATCCATGTACTGTTGGATGGACATATGGGTTATTTACAGTTTTTAGTTATCACAAGTAAAGTTGCATTAAATTCATGTATGAGTCTTCAAACGAACATGTACTTTATCTTAATACCTGGAACTGGCATGGCTGGATTAGGCAGGAGGCGTACCTTTAACACAGAATGTCATTAAAAGCATGACCCATAAAGTACCAAATTGATAAAGTCAATTGCAACAAATTTAAAATTTCTGCTCTTCAAAGGAGCTAGTTAAGACAATGAGAGGAGAAGCAGTGGAGTGGAAGAAAATTATTTTTCAAATATCCATCTGTGGAAGACTTGTACCAGAAATGTATGAAGACTTCTCAAAACCAAAACTGCCCATTTAAAAAATAATGCACGTAAGTTTTAAACAGACTCCAGTGACGAACAGATACAGATGCCAAACAAGCATGTGAACAGATGCTTCACATCACTGGTCATTAGGGAAATGTAAATTAAACAGCAATATGATGCTACTACACCCTATTAGGATGATGAAAAGTTAAAAAAAAAAAGTTGACAATAACTACTAGTGTTCATGGAGATGACAGCAACTGCAATGCTCAACTGCTTGTGAGAATATAAAATCATCAATTAATTATTTATTTTCATTTCAAAATAAACTTAAACTAGTCAGATATTAAAACTCTGTTTGGAGAGGATATTTGCATTTCTATAACGATTTCTAACAAAAGCATAATGTTATGGGGTAAACTCATCCTTCAAGTCTGATCAATCTCTTGCCTCTTACTTGTAGACTTAGACCAGACATAGTTTCATTTTTTTACTTAAATTCCTACCTTGCCAGGCACTATGCTTTAGCTCACATGACTACTTCTCTGCTTCTGCTCATAGAACTTAGTAAAAGCCAAAGTTTATAATAAAGAATAGCTTAAATAAGCAAAGCGAAACTCTAAACACAGCCAATAACCTTTGTCAAGAAAGACCTTCTCCTAAAAATGAAGGACTCTACCCTGTTTCCTTATTCCTAAAGCTGACATATTATTCTGTTTTGAAGGAGGCATAAAATTTTAATTCTGGTTCTAGTTTCACACTAAACCAACTCACGTTAACGTTTAAGTTTTTTTGTTAAGCATCCACTGAGTGACAGGTCACGTCGTCCTGGATACACAGATGGATAAGATGGTGCTTCTGCACTTGCGCAGCTCAGTCAGCAGGTGTGTGAGTGTGTCTTGGCTCTGACGGTTTACCAAGGAGACCCTTTCAGTAGTGAGCGTTATGGCTCCTGAAGCTTGATTGTGGCAGCCGAGCTGCCAAGTTCCTGCCACCAATTATCTACTACCTCTTAGCAGAGAGTTTAGGGGTGAATGAGTATTCCTTCTCTCCAAATAACAGCACTCTAAACATGATTTCTCTGAAATATTAAGTTCAGGAAAAATCAACTTGAATTTTCCACTTTTTCCTCCCCTTAGTTGGCTAATGCAAGATGGACCCAGGCTCTCTAAGCTCACCGACCCTCCTGGTGACAAAGCAGTCCGTGTTTGTGCTCCTGACAGCTCCAAGCAGCTCCGGCCTGAGCCGCCTTCCTTCTCCACGCTCCGGCTTCCAGGACTGTGGTCCTAGTCTTGCTCTCCTTCTCACCCTCTAACCAGGGCCCTCCCTCTCACTCACCAGATCTTTACTTCCTGTCCTAACATGACAGATTCCCCCAGATTTACATCCCTGTCTTCCTCTCTTACAGTCTTCCTGGATAACTTCAGCTATATTCATATTTGTAACTACAGCCTTTTAAGTTAATGATTTCTGAATCTATGTCCTATCCCTACTATTTACAGGATGCCTACTCTGTGACCATGATGCTCGGGAGTTTGCATAAATTATCTCATTTAATGCTCAACACCCAGCCTATTTTACAATCCATATGGCCAGGAAATAAACTCATGCCAATATATTTCAGTACCCAGCAAAACCTGTTTTCACTTAAACTAAGGTTTAAAAAAATCCTAAATTCCACTCTTCAAACGTTGCTTTGACAACTATTTCTTTAAAGGAAGAAGTCACTTAGAAGGACTCAAGTGCTCAGGCCTAATGTACAATGAACTCCTTTCCCTTAAAGAGTATCTCAAGTACTCAAGTCCCTCTCTAATTCTCCTTTTCTGCAATAGAAGGGCTAGAAGACTAGAAGCAGACAGAGACACTAAACCCACGGACTATTGTAAGATCCAAAGGAAGCTGTAAAATAGGCAGCTTTTCCCTATTTTGTCTTCTTTAGAAAATTCCATTTTTATGGATCACTTTACAAAAGCATTGCTGCCCAGACCAGAGCCTGGGAGAGAGGGAGTGCCAAGAATTTGAAAGCATGTCCCTGACTTCTGTTCCATGGCCTCTGCCATTCCTGGTCACCGCATCACCGCTCGAGTCCCACCTCTGTCCACCAGGATATCTCCATTCCCGTTGCCTTTTCCCGAGTCCCAAGTCTAGGCATCTCCCCCTGAAGGGTTCTCTGACCTCTCACCTGCCTCCAGTCTCACCCCACTGCCATCCTGCCCCACATTTCACCAGTGGATCTTTTTAAAATGCACATTTCACCACTTGGGACCGAATCGATTTACTCCACCCCAGCAGCACTCCCACCCCCGCCCCATGCCACATCCCTCTGCGACTGGTCAGCTTTCAGTGCAAAATTCCTTTGTTAAATATCTCCATATCTTTGATGAATGCATAGTGTCCTTGACCTTAATTTTATGTTTTTCAATTTATTTGTGCACTTAAAAACACTATGAAGAATTAAATGTAGATCTACAAATTGATGATCCGCTGGCAGGGATAGGGATTTTTGAGGAATCACATTGTAGCCTTGAGTCTCCAAAACTCAACTTGTTTACATCTGAAAGAAGCTCTACATCATGTGAAAATCTAGGTTAGCTCACAGGACAAAAACTTATGAGCCCATATGCAAATTTCTTAAGTTACAAGGAGAAATCAAATTCACAAGGTGCCTAGAAATACTGTCAGTTAACTTATTTTATCCAGATAATATGTAAAAGATGAAAATTTTATTCAGAATATGACTTACTAAGTGTGTGCAAAGAAATTCTCCAAAGAAAAATACATATGTCAATAAATATTCAAATATTTTCAACATTGCTAAAAATAAGTAAGACCATGAGAACCCCAACCAGGAAAAGGCTATTATAGGAGAAAATCCTAAACAAACTATTAACAAAACAGTCTGTCAATGATAGGAGGGATATTAAATCATGGCATGTGACATTTATCACAGCAATACACGTTTGGCTAATATTTGAAAATAAATCAATGTAGTTCACTATACCAACACAAGAAAAAACAAAGTGACATAATCTCAGTAAATGAAAAAAGAAAGAATTTAACAAAATTCAGTATCTAACTTGTGATTTAAAAAAAAAATTAATTAGGCAAACTACAGATAGAAAAGAATTAGCTCTATCTTTAATCTCTAGACCAAAAAGATTTGCAGGTGGCAGGAATGAAGTTACATCCCATGGTTATACTCAGAGACCCACTGTGTGCATGCGGGCTAGAGAGTCTGGAGTGGCTGCTATTAGAGGTGACCTCTGACCTCCCAGATGTGTGGGCCACTTTAATCGCTTCTTCACCTCCTTATGGCATTTCAGTAAGACCTTTTTGATTGGCTGTGACAGTTCTAGGTTGCTTACAATTAAAGAAAGCAGCAAACGCAACAAAGTTTTAGTAACAACTCATCAGTTGGAATACCTGCCCTAAATCTAATTTGCAGAAATAAACTCAAGAAGGAGTGTCAGTAGCTCTGCAATGACCTGTCTTTCCTACGCACTGCATGCCCCTGGGAGATGCCAGCTTTACTCAGGAAGCCCCTTCAACACAAGAACCATCAAGGGCAAAACAAAGACCCATTTCCCCTCCTGCTGGGTATGTGTCTTGAAATTAACTGGAAAAATGACCTAGAATTTACTCCTTGTGATTGACACAATTTGGATGAGTAGAATATTAGTGAACATACTATAAACATTCTCTAGTTCCCCTGTAAATAGTACGGCAACCCTAAATTTTCCAAAGCCCTTTGTGTCTTTGTATATTAATAAGAACAAATTCAGTGACTCGTGGACTGTGCTTTACTAGGCCCCGAGACAACCACCGAAGACCTCCATCACCCTCGGAGGGCATTTCACCACCTTCATCATGGCTGTAGTGTCTCTGTTCCAATTCCAACTTCCCCAAGAAATCCCACCTGCCAGGCCCTCGGCCTTGGCCCCTGCACTTGACTCCTGGCTGGAGCCACACTGATCTCGGCACCCCTTTTGAAGGGCTTACACTCTCACCATCTCAAAGGACTCCAATTTTCGGCCATAATGACACAGGCTGCCCATCTCTCCCTCTCTGCAGGTTTGTCATGTGACTCTAATTTATTCAAAATTTATTATAATAACCCAATTCTATATCTGCTCATGGCTTTAGGTTACTGCTATGTGACTATTTGAATGAAAGATTAAATGATTTCTCAAAGACAGGGCATAAAATCTTCAAGACACTATCCTTGCTATGAAAACCTACTAAAAATAACAAACACTAAAATGTTGAACCATATTTTCATCTTGCAACATGCTTTTATTTTTGATGTATTTAAAATTCTTTGTTAATTCGTGCAAGAGGCTCGGCCCTCACAGCCCTGGCTTCATCCGGAAGGTCTTCTGGCTGTCTGGCCTAATTAGCATATTACACTTTTATTATTATAGATAACATTGCTAGATTAGCTACATGCTGATTTCCTTATTTATTTTTATTCTACATTCTCTATTTTTATAGCATATTTTTATAGCATCATTCCTTGGTTCTTAGTTAATCTCTAGTACTGTTATTCAACATATGAAATTAAATAAAGCTATATAGATTCGCATTTCATAGTAGAGTGATTTACTAAAAATTGTGTCTAGCACAATGATCTCACTGAGAAATTAAGTTCATGATCAATGTTGAGAATATTTCCCCTTCTTTCAAAGAAAGAAAAGAATTTGGGATCAGTATATCTAAATGATCATTTTAGTGAATTGGCCACTCATTATTAAGAAAATAGGGCAAAGGGAGGACATCTGTAATACTTTCAACTGTACAGATAAAAAAATTAAAATGTAAAAATAAATAAAATCACCATTTTATAAGTCTATATTTTAAAATATGGCTTAAAACAGAATTAGGCAGGAGTGTTCAGGTTGGGCATGACTCCAGGAATTAAGGGGAGGTGCGTGTGACTAGACCTGAGAAATATGCTTGAATCCTCCAGAAATGGAAGGCATTGTTTCCTTATGTAGCGGGGACTTGCATTCCTCATAGGCAGGACCCTGAGGGGCAGAACCTCGGGTGGGCAGGGGAAATGGAGTCCTGTAGATACTGGGAATGGCATACTTAGGAGGGGCAGGGAGGGCCCTGCATGAGGTAGGTGGACACAGAGGGAGGCCACCCACAAGCCAAGCAGCAGGGCCTGTGCCAGGAGCACTTTCAGCCTTCCCAGTGGACCAATGACTGTGTGCCTCTTCCTCATCTTCTCTGAACTACAATTTCTGAGTTCTGGGCGTGATTTAAGAAAGGAAGATGGTTGTTCCAAAACTTGACTTTGGCTCATAGAAACCCAAAGCTATATCTGACTTGATTTTCAAAGCTAAACATATATAGTTTCCTTGCAACTCAAGTACTGTGGAACAATTGTATGTATTACATTTGTATTTGTTTAATAGTTCTTACTGGTTAATAAGCATCTAAGTTACTCAGTGGTTTAACAAAACCACTTCATACTTGAGTACTAGCCATTCAGAACTTGTGTTTCAGGGTGAAAGTCCATCTAAGACAGGGGTGGGGAACATTTTTCTTCCAAGGGCCATTTGGATATAGCTCCTGGATCAGAGACATAGCAATAGCAATAGTACACTGGAGTCTTTGCACCAATTTTCATGAGGCAATTCAGAAGAGCCAGATGTGTGGCCTTATTGGGAAGCAACCCTGACCTTAGCAAATCTGAATCCTTTGATAATGGACAAGAGGCATGTCTGCCTGTTGCTCTGGTGGGTGACACTGTCTTTACATACTGGGCAGGCTCAGGAAGGCCACCCAGCCATGCTCTGTTTCTGAGGAGCAGAGGGAAAGGCTGCCTCTTACCTGCCAAGCCTGTCACAGTGCAACCACCCTCACAACGCTGTGTGCTGCGAAGTGAGAAGCCCACGGAGGGTTGTCTCCCAAAAATATCCACCATGAGCTTCTACACTGCTGTGGCCTCCAGTCCATTTTTTTCCATAAATACACTACTCTCTTCACCACTCTGATAAATCTGATCGACAGGCTGGGACCAAATTCATTAAGTTTGCCTCATGCAGCATTTAACTAAGACTCACAACAGGACCCAAGACACAAGTGAGGCCTGCAGTGGTCCAACTGGAAAAGTTCCCTGAACCACGAAGTGATGATACAAAAGCAAGTGCCTTTCTACTGAAGTTTCCATATTAACCTTTCCACTTGACCCAAGTTATAAATCCAGACTCAGAAGGTTGTGCTATTGACTTTGTGGATTCTGCCTTGGCCCAAAGGGACTACATCTAGAATAATTCTGTCCTCCTGCACCACTCTGACCAATGAATCGAAGCCAACCTGAACATCCTTCAGGGCCAAATGGCCCCATCAATTAAATAGCTAAAGCCAGGGGAAATTTTCCACCACCCTTTCTAATTGGATTACTCCCATTGTGGGAATGCCCGCTGCAAGATGCCCATAAATAACAAATCAGTTATCCTTCTAATTCCACAAGATCCGTGTGTGTCCTCTGCCAGGAGCTACAATTTCCCCTTTCCTTCTCTGTGCACGCAGACTATTCATCCATAAGGACAAAATGGCTAGGGAAGTTTTCTAGGTTAGTGGGGCCAACTTTAACCATTACTCAATAATTCTTTGTGTAAGTTATTTTTTTCCAGTTGTTTACCTTTATCACCATATTAAATCCAGCCCAAGAATTAAACGCCTAAATACTAGCCAATTACTCATCTATTATTTCCCATGGGAATGTCTCTTTTTCAGAGAGATCTCTCCAAGATTACCGAAGTTTCCTTATAGCAGCTAGTACCCCCTGCAAAACAACAACAGAACTCAGAGCTTTACTGCAGTTCTGAACAGATCTCAGAGTGGCATGGACAGAGGAGGGGTTGACCCCTAAGACAGCCAGCTGTTGCACATACTCACTAACAAGCATTGCATGCCAGAGCCTAGGGTGAGCCCCAGCTGAATGTCTAACATTTGCCTGGTTTCTGCCCATAGTGGACACAGATCTCCCTTTCACACTCAGTGTAGATGCACATTTCTGTACCTGTTGTGTGAAACATGCTGGGACTTCTGCCCACCCAGGACCAATCTTAGCACTGGTGGGCACAATGGAGGGAGCAAAAGCTGGCCTCCAGATTGACAAGGACGTCTTCCCACGGGAGCAATAGCATCAGGAGGGCCACCTCTTAAAGGAGCAGCATAGATTGGGAGCATAGGGGATGTTTCTGCGGATGGGGTTGAAGTAAAAATTTGCAAGTGTTTGGACGGTTGAATAAATGTTATGTGAGGTAATTGCATTTCCAATACCTAATGTACTATTAAAACGAATATTATGACTAATTGGGGAACTTTTCCCCTACCTGATATTTTAAATAAAATATGCATAAAAATGCCCTTAAACCAGCATTAATTGGCCATGCCAAATGGGAGCCTTTGGAATTGCCTGAGCCCACACATTTTGTTAATATGAAGCAATATGAATACCTGGTGAGAAATATTACAGCTTTATCAGTGACATGTAAAAAACAGGAGTATGATACAAACTAATTCTCTGTGTTGCAGCCCTATGTGGTCTGTGGAAAAGGCAAATAGCTCATGGATTCTTACTACAGATTATCCCCATTGAACAAAATAGTACCTTCTAAAGCCTCAGCAGCTCCAGACGTAATAAGGTGGACATAAAAAGGTGTAACAAGCCAAGGGGATTGGTCTTCAGTGACTGATGTTGCTAATGCCTCTTTCAATCCCAATTTTTTTTTAAGAGTCAACTGCAATATGCGTTCACGTGAGGAGGGTCCCAATTTAGATTTGCTGGTTTGCCAGAGGGCCATCTGAACTCCGCCAGTTTATTATCATAATTTGGTTAGAAAAGAGGTAGATTTGGCGCAGGTTTTAAGCATCCTAATATGCTAAATGGGTGAAACATACCATCACCACCATTTGATAGGTGTCTTTAACCTACTTCCTGACATTTGGCCCATAACCACATCATCAATGTTTCCTTATTATCAGACAATAAGCCAGGGCATCATCTACTGCCTCGTTGACCTTAAGTTGTTCATCTTGCTCACCACCAATACCTGTGGATTTCCTCGTCTCATTAATTGGCCTCTAGGCTTCATGCTTTCTCTTCCAGAAAGCCATGCTCCATCTGCCTCTGGTTCTCTCACTAAATAGTCAGAGGTCTGAGATCGCCTTACTTCAGGTCTAACATGGTTGCCCACCACAGTGGCATGGACGCTAGAGGACAACGTGAAATTTCTGGGTCCGAGGAAAGGACTCATTGAAGCTCACAACAGCAGCAGCAGCAGCCAGAGAATCAACACGTGCCTGTGCCACATCTCTGAGCCCCAGTTCCCTCGGTGGGAACAGCAAGATCGCCGGGTGACACCTGCCCTGTGTGGGCTGCACTACAGGAAGGCAGGTCTGCACATTGCACAGCGGCAGGAGGCATGCCTGCTCGTTGGCTCCGGGAGTCAACATTTCCTTCTGCTACTGACCCGCCAAGTACCGCTGGCTTGTACTCTGGAAGGAGGGTCTCTCTCCTTTCCACGGCTTCAGGGGTGGGACCCTTTCTTCCACCAAGGGCCATGTGGATATTTATAGCCTCATCCGTGGGCCATACAAATGATCAACTTAAAAATGAGCCTGCTATATTCAGCCAGAAATTCATGACCTCGTCCCTAATGCCTTGCCAGGGCCAGACCAAATGATTTCTGGGGCCTTACATGGCCGGTGGGCTGGACAATCCCCACCCTGGGTGTAAATAAACCCTCTTCTCCAGCCTGAGACACATCTACCTCTTCACTCCACAGACAGCCTGAAAAGATGGTCTGGAACAAATGTGGTTTGTGCCCCTGTTCGCAAGACATGCGCAGACCCATGGACATATCCCCCAGCAATAACCAAGGTTCTCAAAGCCACTGTCCTATCAAATTGGCTAATACAGAAAGCTAATCCCAAGTACAAAAATTATATTACCCATCTACTTTGTGAACAAAGATTTTTTTTAAAGAACAGTGAAAGTTTACTTCTTCAAATTCTCATAAATAACTCGTTTTTCCCATAAAAAAAAATGTGTGTATTCTAAAAGCACAAAACATCTACTCAAACCCTTTGCCACATGCTAAGACATTCACTTTCCTACATTTCTCTCTGGAAAAGTGAGTCCTTGTGCTACCAATATTAGTGGCTTTAACTGGTAAGTAGATACAAAAGGGTTTATTTCTGAGCTAAGGACTCAATGTGGATTGGAGGCTGGGACAAGTAATTAGTCAATAAGGGAAAAGCATGTTTATTAATGTACAGTCCATGTCTGTACATCAGCTATCATTATAACTCATTATGTTTCCATAGCCTGGCTTTCCAGGTCTGGGGCAGTTCCTAGTAAATGTTACACTAATGATGCAGAGTTGATATTGGTGTCAGAATTAATTTTAATGCCAACATAAATTACATATGTACTATGTTTGTAGATTTATAAAAGGTCTGAAAGGACCAATTAAACTGCCAAATTATGTAGCAGAAATTAAATGTCAGACTATAGCTTTTTTTGAAGTGACTTCATTATAAAAAATGTTAATACTAACTTTTGATATTCTAATAAAACTATAATCACCTTTAGATTATTCTCCTTCAGAAAAATTTCTTCTACTACTCACTTATACTTCTTTTTTTCCCCCAAAATTAATAAGCCTTTTTACAAAATACAACCATTTGGATTGTTCTTTCTCTTTGTACAACTTTGCATCAAAGACAGGTATACGCCTAGTAAAAGTTCAAGCAAATAAAAAAATACACAAATCAAACAACTATCCAAAGCAAGAACAGGAATCTTCTGGAAAACTGAGCCACTTTTACTAAAAGGAAAGATTCATGGGTATGGGTGACAGAGAAGTGACAATGGAACAGATAAGAAAGGTTATGGGTGTCTCCATCTAGTCAGCACTTTGGGAGGCAATGCACACCCATTCTCTTAACCAATCATCAAATAAAAATATTTCCAATGTACTAGTACAAAGGCAATCCAAGATTTACAGTTAAGATAATGTGGTCAAGGTCTCATAGTTTGTAGATAATAAAACAAGGTTTTCAATTCCAAATCTCTTTAACTTTAATGAGATTTACATAAAATATGATTTAGACAAAAAAGATTGAGAAAAAAATACCTATAAAGATACATGTTTACTTTTGTCCAGACAAGGTCATCCCTCAGTCATCCCTCGGTAGCTAGGGGGCTGGTTCTAGGACCCCCAAGAATACCAAAATCTGTGGATTATCAAGTTTCTCATATAAAATGGTGCTGTGCCCAACTGGCGTGGCTCAGTTGACCTAGGAGGTCACAGTTTGATTCCTGGTCAGGGCACATGCCCAGGTTGTGGCTTGATCCCCAGTGTGGGGTGTGCAGGAGGCAGCTGATCAATGATTCTCCCTCATCATTGATGTTTTTATTTCTCTCTCCCTTTCCCTTCCTCTGAAATCAATAAAAATATATTTTGGAAAAAATAATGACAATAAAATGGTGGTGTATTTGCATATTACTTACAGCTCCCATCTATTTTAAATCATCTCTCGAGTATTTATAATATGTAACACATTATAATATAAATGTTATATCCATAGTTGTTAGGCATATCGTTTAGGGAGCAATGCCAATAAGAAATGTCTGTACATGTTTGTATGGATGCAGCCCTCACAGGGAGTGCACGTAGTACACTCCGGCTGCAGTGTGACATTTCCCCCCTCCCCTGATATTTTCTATCTGCAGTTAGTTGAATCCATGGATATAGAAGGCCAACTGTGTGCAACTGTGCATACATATATGTATATGTGTCATACTATGCATTTCGTAATTTATGTAGATAGATTTATAAATAGATTTAAATGTTATAGGCACTTACTAGAAACATTTATTTTAAAAACTCCAAATTCTTCAGATAAGTTTTGGACAAATGCATGACCTTTTGAGATTCCTTGTCCACTTGCATCGTTTCATTTGTCCTGATGGCTATGTAATGCACTTTACAACTAATATTCCAGAACTTATCTGAAAATAATATTTTTCTTCAAAAACTCACCTAAGGAAGCAATGTATTTATTGTACAATAGAATACAGTTTGTAATACCTTGTATAAAATATTTTCTTATATAGGAATTATCTAGATTAGATTACTCCCAACTGTTTTATTAATTTCATTAATTTAAAACATCAGAGGATCAAGATTAACTATTAATGAAAAGTCATTTTTTAATGAACCATTGCCCTTGCAGAAAATTTTAGAAGTTTGAAAATATTTAGAATAATGGCAGCAACATTGGAATGAACGCAGTTTCTGCTATTACTTTTAAAGGACAATGTTCATTTGAATAAGTCATGTAGTAAAGTTTTTAAAAATCAAATGCTATTTTAGTGAAAACTTATAGGATGGTAACTAAATATTCATTGACATGCAAAGATAAGTTTGAATGAGGTAAATAAATTTATTCATAAAGAACTCCAAATGAGTATGTAAGTAACTTTAAGAGAAAAATTGTCCCTAAATGAAGACTGTGGTGAATTATTGAAAAAGCTTACGCTGAGAAGGTCAGATGTGGCTAGTAGGGTGAAATAATTTACAGGGAAATGTTAGATATTATAACAGCAGTATAGTCTAATGCTTAATCTGGGACAAACACACTGTTACTGGACCTAAAATATCGCCTGAGGACGCAGGGAGCTGTACGGATCACCCGTGCTATGCGGTAACAATTTGTTTAGACATCAGGAGGCAGGCGACTAAATCCAGGCTTAGAATCTTTTTCTCAGTATCCTCCCATATTCCTCTTGAACTTTAAATATCATCTCATAGATTAAAATGTTTTACTAAACTTATAAGCTGCAAATGGAATATGAATATTTCAATTCTGTGTGCTTTTAAATTCTTTGGTGAGTATTGAGAGTAAATTATTAGAGAAAAACAAAAATAATGTGTTTAAGAGAACCAGAGACCATTTGGAATAAAAATGAGTAAATGGCAGCATAAAACTAAATTTGGGAAACATTTTCTTCTTAATTTCTTCTTTTCTACTCAATTAGTTCTTATAAGGAATACATTCTTATAAAGAGCTAATTAATAATAAAAATGAGTTGCAGTACATGCTGATTTGCACATAGTTTCTAAAAATATAAACACTACATCTTTCAAATAATTAATTAAACATGATCTCTCTGTATGGAAAAAAAAAAAAACCAACAACACAAGAAGCAAATGCTCAATATAAAAAACTTTCATGGCATATAGCACAGAAGCGTAGTTAGAAAACTAGAACTTGACGTTGGGAACTCAGACCTAAATCCCTAAAAAGTTCTTGCCTGAGAACCCAGTGTATCTACTGTCCCGGTGTTTAAATTTGGAGATTTTTTAAAAACCATTGATATTTTTAAACAACATTATTGAATATAATGGATATACTTTAATTGTACATATTTTCAGTTTTTTGCTTTTTGACATGTTTGTAGTTTGGAGCTATTACAAATAAAGCTGCTATAACCATTAGTGTGAACGTTTTTTTGTATACTTTTATATGCAGAGAAAAGCTATGATACCAGAGACAGCCTTATGAGGCCAGTGGAAAATATAATGACATGGACACTCTTTCTAACACAGAATGTCTGAAAAGCAAATTACAAAAAGAGTGCATCCAATATGAAAACTATTTTATTGTAAGGAAATTGGGGGGGGGGGGAAATACTAAAAATCTAAAGTGTTAACGACCATTGCTTTGCTATGGTGGTAACTCATGCTTTTGTTTTTGTTTTTTTTACTTCTGTATTTCCCACATTTTCCATTATAAATTTTTATCACTTTTTATCAGCAAATTATTATGAAAAAGGCTAAATAATCTTCCCAGAATTTCTGAAGGGGTAATCATATATTTGTTAATAAAACTTCTATCAGCTGAAACCGGTTTGGCTCAGTGGATAGAGCGTCAGCCTGCGGACTGAGAGGTCCCGGGTTCGATTCCGGTCAAGGGCATGTATCTGGGTTGCGGGCACATCCCTGGTGGGGGATGTGCAGGAGGCAGCTGATCGATGTTTCTCTCTAGTCGATGTTTCTAACTCTCTCTATCTCTCTCCCTTCCTCTCTGTGAAAAATCAATAAAACATATTTAAAAAAAAAAAACTTCTATCAACACTACGTCTTTTTAATAGCTGCTATTAACTTGGCAGAATAAACTGTTCAGGTTTTCTGACATTCTATTGGGGTAACAACTAATGTGTGTTTCCAACTGCGTTAGATAAGGAATTAGCATTTTCACTCTCATTACTTCAACTATGTCCATATGTTTGTGCCTTAAACACTCCAGAAATAATTCAATTCTATCCACATTATAGGCCTATTTACTGACCTTGAGTCCACTTGAACCACAATGTTTTAAGTCAGTTAAGTGCGTGTGAGACCTGGAATAAGAGACAATATACAAGCCACCAGGCTGCTGCTGTTGATGCCGCTGCTACATGCTGTTCTCTCCTGGGTGATTATTACCTCATTAACTTTGTAAGCAGTTTGGAAGTAATTTACTCAAAATTTAGGCTTCAACATTATTTAGGGTCACTGAACATTGGGAGCCAGTCTTACTTAAATTTCAGTGTTTAGAACTCTACCATAAAAAGTAGAGAATCATTTATTTTTGTAGGGAAAGAACATGACCCTATTACTCAGTTACAATTCAGATCGATAAGGATGAACTCCTGAAGTTCTTTGTGCCATTCATTGCAAGTCATCCCTTACTCGATACGACAGCCCATTTTCATGAACTAAACAGTGTGTTTGCTGCTAACAGGCTAGAAGCTCCTTTTCCTGTGATATTACTAGGATGGCTGACTCGCAGCCACCAGGCAGAATTAGGGCCCAGGATTAGGGAAATCGGTAGTTTGCCAGGTTCCGAGGATACAACTATACTAGTACTCTCAGTCGGTGGTTAGAGAAAGAGACAGAGTTTTATACACGTTAAAATCATAATATTAATATCAGCAATAAGGTAGCAAGAATCCGAGGTAATTGCCTAAGACAGCAAAGTCTGTAGCGACTCACAGCACCAGGCCCTGCGAGGAAAGCAGCATGAGGCAGATACAGAATCCGGTTCAACCCACTCCCTACCTTGTGCTGGAGAGTTAGTTTACCGGCCTGTTACCCCAGTTACACATTCTGGATTTTTTTTTAAGTCTTATTTTAATAAAAAACAATTTAGCCCAGCTGGGTGTGACTCAGTGGCTGAGCATCGACCTATGAACCAGGAGGTCACAGTTTGATTCTTAGTCACAGCACATGCCCGAGTTGTGGGCTCAGTCCCCAGTGTGGGGCATGCAGAAGGCAGCCAATCAATGATTCTCTTTCATCATTGATGTTTCCATCTCTCCCTCTCTCCCTTCTTCTCTGAAATCAATAAAAATATATTCATAAAAACAAAACAAAACAAAAAAAACCAGAATTTTAAACCAGGTCATCTCTTGATATCTGCTCCAGCTCAATTTAACCATAAAACAGCAACGAATAGAGAATGTGCTCATAACAGTGTAATTTTGCTTACATGAAAAATTTTGTTTTAAACTTAAAATTATAACAATGGTCCCACTGATCCTCTATCTCTAAACAGTAAGATCATAGGTGCCTCTATTTTCTTCCTTTGCTGTCTCTTTGAAATCAGAAAAAACATTTTTAAAAGAGAAGAGAGAAAACTCAGTGATATGACCTTTGGGGCATCCATAGATTTGGAATTAAGACTTGGACGAGCGAACCCGACTTTCAACCAGCTATAGGCACTAGGGCGCTGGTGCTCACGCTTGGCTTCGCTTAGTAATCACTTGAGTGAGTTTATAGGAAATGCCCATGCCTTGGTCCCACCCTGTGGGATGGCTTTAATTAGTCTGTTCTGTGGCTCAAACATTTCTCCTTTTTAAAAAGCTCTCCGGGTGATCCTAATGAGTAGCCGAGACTGAACAATACTTCTCTGGGGTGCAACTAAGACTTAGTGTTGCCTCGGACGTGATACGTTTGAACAAAAGAACTAGGACAACTTTCTGGAAATAAAAGTAAAATTTTAGAAAATTTAGCACCTCAACATTATCCAATTTTCATAGATCAAATTTTATTTTAAAGGGAACTAATTTTATTATATGATGGGAATATCAGAAGCCCCCTCTTTGAGAAGGGACAATGATAGAAGTAAGAGTCTCCCTCAGGGCCCATGTGACTCAGTGGTGGAGCGTTGACCTATGAACCAGGAGGTCACGGTTTGATTCCTGGTCAGGGCACTTGCCCAGGTTGCAGGATCCATCCCAGTGTGGGGCGTGCAGGAGGCAGCCAATCAGTGATCCTCTCTCATCATTGAGGTGTCTTTTTCCCTCTCCCTTCCTCTCTGAAATCAATAAAAATATTTTTAAAAATAAGTACGAGTCCCCCAGTTGAAAGGAGCTCCTTTCTATCTAAAGGAATGGCCCAGCTCATGACTGGGATCTACAGGCAGGTCATTCAGGCTCAGAATTACAATGTTCTTCCCTGTTCCTCTAATGAAAAATAAACACTAAGAAGCTAAAAAATAAAAAAAGACTTTTCACCACCTAATCAATGAAGGCAGATGTGTCAAGATTAACTGGAACCTTCCGCGTGCCTGAGTTAGAACAGCCAATTTCCCTCCTGGGGTTTGCCACCCTTCAAGGTATGAATGTTCTTTGACACACTTCCTATCAGACTTTTACTACAAAAAGTTGGTTTTAGCCATTAAAATGAAGTTGCATTTTAATATGGGTACACATATCACATTTTATGAAACAGAATTTACAGAATTGAAAACAATGATCAAATTTAGTTAGTGTAGGAAATTACACTTTATAAATTTAACTTATGTTAGAAATCATTGAAGTTAAAACATGCTCTCTTAAAAAAAATTGTCTTGCCTTTAAGTAGATTTCACTAACTCATGTGCTATAGAAGGCTCCGGATAACATCCATTATCTGAAAAAGAGATGTTTCTATCATCTTCCTTTTCAAGTGATTATTATAAAAGTGCTTCTAATCCTTTATAAACTGAACATTCAAACGGAGATTTATCCTTGACACAGGTTACACCAACAGCAGTACCTTGGTTTTTACAAATGTCATCTTATTCTCATTCATATATTTATTCAATAAACAAGTATTCATTGCATGCCAGGTGTCAGGGACTACACGAGGGATAGAAGCATCCATCAAAGTGTGTGAGGTCAGTGGAAAAGCAAACGGGTCAATGCTAGAATCAGGCAAAGCCTGGAGTGTCAGGGGCCCATAGGACACACACAGGGCCTAGTTGTGAGGGGTTTCTGCATTTTCCCAGCAGCATTTTAAAAAAAAATCCACCTAAAAAAACAATAACACTAAAATGTAATCAAGTGAATCAAGGAGAGAAGAAAGCAGGTGAGGAAAGAAGAAAGCAGGTGAGGGAAGAGGCGGTCTGGAGGGTCACCTGGCAGATGCACTGGCTACACTCGTAGGAAGGAGAGGGTGAGAGGGTGCGGCGCTCCCAAGGAAAAGTACAGTACCCAGTCAGAATGGAGTCTGCATTGTTAGCGGCATCAGCCAGGGTTCTCCAGAGAAACAGAGCCAACAGGGGACCTCTCTCCCCTCTCCACAGGTATCGGTCAGATGACCCCCTGCACACACACACCTTGGGGAGGGAATCGGCTTTCCTCAGTGTACCTGTCCACACGCTGATCTCCTCCTCAAACACCCTCACAGACACATCCAGAACTAGCATTTAACCTGGGCATCCCCTGCCCAGTCGAGTTACCATATTAAATTAACCTTTATATTATCAGAGAGTCAGAGCCTTAGGGATTTTAACAGGCTTCAAGAAGTCTAGGCTTTATTTTTAAAATTTTGTTTTTATTCATTTCAGAGAGAGAAGGGAGAGACAGAAACATCAATGATGAGAATCATTGATTGGCTGCCTCCTGCACACAGCACACTGAGGATCGAACCGGAAACCTGGGCATGTGCCCTGACCGGGCATCAAACCATGACCTCCTGGTTCATAAATAGCTGCTCAACCCCTGAGCCACGCAGTGAGCTAGCCTTTATTTTTAGTGCAATCATCAAACTCTGGGAGACTTTCAGTGTATGATTGGGTTTTCATTTTAGAGAGTTTGTACCGGCCGCTGGGTAGAGAGCAGACTGGAGGAGGACATGATTTAACTTAAGTAGATTAGTTATGAAGCAGGGGTTTTCCTCTAGATGAAATATAAGAACAGTGGCCAGTATTAAGGCAGCAGTTTTACCTTTCACTCGCTTTCTGAAATAAGTCTAGTTCTTCCCTTTGGCCCAACAAAACCTGAGGCTCAGTGTATTTCAGCAGCTCACAGGTATCAGCCAGTAGGTGCCAGAACTGGGACTTGATCCTATAACTATTCAATGTCAAAGCCTAAACGTTAGTGTATGTATAACACAATTGGTTTAAAAAGTGGCTAGAAAAGTGCACCATATTTATCTAATATCATCAGTCTGTTTTTTTTTTCACACAATCAAAACGTTCCATACACGTATACTAAACATTCACCATTCTAGTTCTTCAAGCCAGGAATTCAGGGAAATAAGAAGAAAGAGAGCCATGTGCTCAAGTGCTCAGTGAGTCACCGTCGTCCTTCTGCCATCGGGGCTCTCGCCTGATGCTGCCTCATTGTGAGCTACGTCCCAAGGGGAGCAGGCGCTCCCTGTCTCTCAGGCACCAGGCCTCACGTGGACGCTCCAGGCAGTGTATTTATCCAGCACATTCGAGGCATGTGCGCCAGGCGCTCCTGTCACCGCACGCTCTCCATGTGCTCCTAGAGGTGGTTCTGGGCTGAACAAACACTACTAGTAAAATGCCACAGTAAGCAGTGGATAGGGTGAACGGCAATTGACTTTGGATAAAGTCAAATTTAAAGGAATTGTATTTTGACATACAGAGAGCCAGCAATACAGCATATCGGAGTAGAGTTCATAGATGCTTTACTGATATATAACTACAGGATAGGTAGAGGATCAAGTGAGTGTCTAAAGTTTTCAATGTACTAATTTTTTCTTGGAAAGTATATTTCTTCCTTATCACGTTTATAATTTTCCTACTGACTTATTTCTGTGTGCTCTTTTTTATTATTATTTCAGAGAAGAAGGGAGAGGAGAGAGAGAGAGAGAGAGAGAGAGAGAGAGAGAGAGAGAGAGAGAGAAAGAAATATCAATGATGAGAGACAATCATTGATTGGCTGCCTCCTGTACACCCTCTACTGGGCATCAAGCCAGCACCCGGGCATGTACCCGGACCAGAATCAAACCTGGGACCCTTCGGTCCGCAGGCTGACGCTCTATCCACTGAGCCGAACCAGCTAGGGCCTCCTTTCCACTCTCGAATAAGCAGAGCTTCTACCTGCAGCAGCCCCACCCCTCACACCTGGGTACAGCCAGGGAGGGAGCAAGGGATTGCAAAGGAGCACATCTTTCAGAGGTGATGGAAACATGTAGTGTCTTGGTTGTGGTAGTGGTGACATAGATGTCTACATGAGTCAAAATTCATATAATGAATTTCAACCATATAACAAATGTATGAGGTTAATAATATATGTTGTACTTAATAAATTAATAAAAAGTGAAGCCTAATGTTGAGTTTACATTTAAAATAAAGATTAATATAGAAATATAAAAGCTAAACAAGAAATTATGAGTTGGCTTCCATTTAAAAATCAGTTTGTCTTCAACATTGGTTAGAAAATTTTGGAAAGTTTAATGTATTTAATATTCTTCATAAAGTGTCATAAAAACATATTAAGCAAAAAAATTATCAGCCTTAGCTGACAGGGTGTAATCTTTCATATTAATTGTATTTGATGTTCTAACCCTCTAAATAATGTGCATGAAGAGAGTGGATTATAATTTTCTCAGTGTCTGAAGGAGTTGCCAAAATTCAGCATTGAGCCTTTATTTTGTGTTTTTAATGTTGGGGTCCCACAAGAGGTATTGTTAATACCTAAAATTAAATTGATTATGTTGCATTAAAATAATGTTTTCATATAATTTTAATGGTTTAGTAATTATGGAAATAAGATGAAAACCACTTTGTCTGAATTTGTAAGTCACTTGTCTAACATAATAGTCATGTTAGTTTTGCAAGATCTTTTCAATAGTGTGACTACTGCATTTCTTGATTTTTTAAGGTTTATCTGTTTATATATGGACTGTTCGCTTGATGGTAACTGCTTTTCTCCAACTGTATTGTCCTTACTGTCTACTATTTCTGCCTAATCTGCACCCAAAATTGTAGTAGTAGGTACTGATTTATTTGCATATCAAACTGAATGAGTTTCCATCGTTGGCACATAAAAAAAGCATTTCATGCCCAGGGTGTTGGTTTTCTTCTCATAAAAGTGAACATTTTTATTTTAAAATTTATATTGAAAAGAAAGAGAACAAATCATCCAGACAATGTGGGGGGGGACTGATAAGGTGAGAAGACTTCCACTAAGTGTCAAGACTTCTTGTTTTGTTATATTAAGTTATTAATTAAACCAGAGCATATTGGGGCAGAATAGAGAGTCCAGAAATTGCCTTACAGATCTCTGGAGATTGATATACTAGTATGACAGAGTTCGAATTTTAAGTCAGCACAGACATTTCATTTTCCTGTCTCAGACATAAAATTATATTTCATCCAAAAACTCTTTTCATAATGAAGGATACAGTAATAATAAAAGCAAATAGTTACTGAATTTATCTCATAATCCAAACACTTAGCAATGATGTGCTGCTTTGCATGCATTATTTCATTGAAATCTCCCAACAATGTGAAGTAGACACTGTTAGTTATATTTTATAAATGCAAAAACTTAGACATAGAAAATATTGAATATTTCAATTACCTGAAAACTTAAATTTTTTATTCATAATGTGACCCTATAAAAGGTGAAAAGAGGTATAACCTAGACTCTAAGGAAGATATATTTGTGATGCATATACTCAACAAGGGATTAATATCTAGAGTTCATAAATACCTCCTAAAAATCAAATTTTAAAAGATAATCAACCAAATAAAAATGTGACCAAAATATACTAGTAGAGCATAGCATAGAAAAAAATACTACAAATTATGAAAAGAATATTAAATCTCTCTAGTAATTAAAAAATTCAAACTAAAATCATGGAATTCCATTTACCTATTAATTCTGGAAAAAAATTTAAATCACAATTATGCAATAAAGGATAGAAACTCTCATATACTGCTTGTGATAATGTAAATTCATATTATCACTTTGAAAGGCAATTGGCAATAGTACATAGTTAGACTGGGGGATAGGGGAGGCCGGGGGAAGGTCAATGGGGAATAAGAAAGGAGACACATGTACTACTATTTGTAATACTTTAAACAATGAAATAAAAATTTTTAAAAAATGCATAGATTAGAATAGGCATAACCTAGAAACCCAGTTTCACTCCTAGGTGTACTCTGTAGAAAAATTTTCATACAGGCACAAACTGAATCATGTCACATGAATATTCATAGAGCATTTTTAAAATAGTTGTTAGTTGACCAAAATAAAAAAAGAAGTTTAGGGATACTCACATTATAGATTTTAAAACACTAAAAATAAACCAGAGTTAACGTATCGCCCTGGATGAACATTGCAAAGTTGAATGAAAAGCATGTGGCAAAAGCTCATGTTGACAGACCATTTTGATAAGAGTTTGACACCACTGATCACTTTCTTCCCAGTCAACACGTACTACACGTGGTTTTCTGAACATCACAAGCTCCCACGTGTCCTCCCACACAGCGGGCAGATCCTCAGTCCCTTTTCTATTTCTTCTAATTTCAAGATCTGCTAATGTTGGAAGGTAACTGTGCTCTGCCCTCAGACATTTTCTCATATTAATTCCCACTCTTCTTGATCTCATCTCACGGCTTTAACTATGAGTACACTGATGACTCCTAGATTATATATATCCACACACACCCTGCACCTCGTCTCTAAATTCCACAGTCACGTGTCCGACGATGGACATGCCCACCTGGATGTCTAACAGGATCCCAGACTTAATATGGCCCCAAATCTCCCAGCGCCTCTTCCAATTGTGTCTGTCCTCTGTCTTCACAGATGTAGTTGATGGCAAGTCTGTCCCTTTCCATTTCCCACTTGAAGCAATTGCCATACACGTCCTGGATGTGTCGGTGTTGTTTAACCTAGTTCTCTGGCCCCGGCACTTCCCCTTAGCCTCAGAGTAAGTCTAACTACTTGGTCAATTTCAAGTTATAATTAGACGGACCACTGAACCAATGTAATGGGGCCCTGATCCCCCCATTGTCTGGCTGCAGAAACTAAGCTGCCTGGCGTAAGCTTAGTTTATATTGCTGCTGTCACAAACTTACAGGCTTAGAACAACACAAGTTTATTATCTTATGGCTCTGGGGTCAGATGTCCACAGCATCCAGGAGAGCTAAGGCTCCAGGAGAGAATCCATTGTTTTTCTGTTCTGCATGTTGTTGTTGTTTTTAATCGTTATCATTGAAAGTATTACATATGTCCTTCTTCTCCCCCATTGACTCCTTCTAGCCGGCCCCCACCCCCAGGCCCTCACCACTCTACTGTCTGTGACTATGGGTGATGCATATATGCATACAAGTTCTTTGGCTGAGCTCTTCCCACCCACCCATGCCTATTCACCTTCTAAAGACATCTGTCTTCCTTGGCTCAGGAGCCTGCATCATGCTGACCATTGCTTCTATGGTCACACCTCTTATTCTGACTTAGATCACCTGTTTTTCTAAGTTCTCTTAACGTAATCACATCTGCAAAGTTCCTATTACTATTCACTGGCTCCTAGGATTGTGACAGGAACATGTTGGGGATGGGGGAGGCCTTATCCGCAGCCACATGCTCCATACTAATGTTCATTTCCTCACCAGCCACTGAACTAATGCTTTTAACATCATTACTAACCCTAGACTGAATCAATAATTCTAAGATTACAAAATAATTACTTTTTAAAGTAGAGAGAGGCTATTTGTTAAACCCGAAATTCACATACCACAACAAAGGAAAACTACACTTACATCTTCCCTTTTTATTTCCATTTTTTAAAGTGAAAAGTTGCTTTAATAGCAGCTTCAATGGTGACGAATGTGGTGCTGTTTCTCTCCCTAGCCCCTCCCTCTCTTCATTCATTCTCAGTGATTTTTGCAGAATCAGTGCAATTTCAACAGTTAAAACAATTATTCTCACTGATGTATTTTATCACAATCTTGGTCACTGAAAGCTTCTTGGATCTGGCTCTTGTGTCCTTTGACACGACTCCATTCATCTTGAAGCCTCTCTGACGTCTGGCATAATTAGATGTCCCAGCACCACCTTGTACTCTCCTTGGCCCACATCTCAGATGCACCAGTTCTCGGAGGGAAAAGTATTAGAGGCACTGGGTTTCCTGGGTGACTGTTCTTACCGGGTGAAACTGCTTCTAAGCCATTTCAGTGGACTGAGCCATATATTTAAAACTCATGACTCTGTCTTGATGTCTGCAATGCAATCTCAACACAAGGCTTTACTCCTGTTATTTTTTCTTGTATATGTTTTAACTTTCACTAAAATACTTCTTTATTGGGTCAATATATTGAGGTATTTATTGCCTTATCCAGTGGTATAAAGAAATCAATATAACAAGAGCAAATTATTTTTTAAAAGTTAAACTACTGCCCAGCATCGTGTTTTTTTAAACATAGTAAAATCTACTCTAAAATTTACATCGAAAGGCGCAGAACTTAGACTAGCTAATAGAATTTTGAAAAATAAAATAAAATGGGAAGACTCATCCTACCCAAAGTGGAGGCTCATTACATGGCTACAGGAATCAAGACAGCGTGGAATGGACACCCGATCAATGAAACAGAACACAGGTCCCAGAAACACCCACACAAACAGAATTCACTGGTTTTCAACAATGGTTCCCCCGTAACTTAGGAGGAGGGCAGCCTTTTCTTCAGCGTGCAGGAGCACTTGGTCAGCCACAGGTTAAAAAAAAAAAGACACTTGACCTAAAGCTCACACCTTATACAAAAGTAACTCAAATGGATCTTCAGGGAGGATACCTACCTCCACACAGTGAGGCCACCCCTGTCACCAGCCCACAGCGATGGGTGAAGAGGAACAGGGGAATTACACTGAGGTCAGAAGTAAGGGTCCTGATGGCCATGTGCCTGCAGCCCCAAGAGAAGGGCAGGGGGTCTGATTCACCTGCCCCATGTGCTTTTGAGCAGTGAGAACAGGACAGAGAGGAAGATGGCAGGCAGGGTGTACCTGGAATGGTGCTGAGTATCCTAGCAGGAACCATGAGGCCTTGAAGATGAGCAAACAGAGAGACAGATACCAACAAGCGAAGGGCATGACTCAGCAGAGAACATCAGGAGGAACATGCAAATGAGGGGAGTGGATGCTACTCCTTCCACTGACAACACAGCAAGGGCTCATTCCCGTCCTCTGCAAACCAACCCCACCAATGGGAGGTAAGCTGGTTTGGCTCAGTAGATAGAGCAGCGGCCCTGAGTGGTCCCGGGTTCAGGAGGCAACCGATCGATCAATGCGATTCTTTCGCATTGATGTTTCTCTGCCCCTCCCTTTCACTCTCTCTAAAATCAATGGAAAAATATTCTTGGGTGAGGATTTTTTTAAAAATCATTAATGTGATCTGACTGTAGGAGGAGACCAGACTAATTCTTCATCTATTGAGAAGGAAATAAATTAGATTCAGACTAGAAAACAAAAGTTACAGATTCTTTCATGCTACATTTTGGCATAAATATCAAGGCCATAGTAGACAGCAGGAGACACGTGAAGCTGAAGTATTAGACGCTGCCTGCTTCCAAGTTTGCCCATTTCCACCACATTCTCAGAGGCCACTTCGTGGGCCAGTCATCATCGCCCCTTCCTCTGCTACACACTCTTCACCACAGAGACCTAGACGTCCTCACCGCCCCAAATCTGAACTGTGTTCTATATCCCTGGGTTGTTTGAAATTTGGTGTTGATATGTCACAGTATAAGTGGAAGAAAACAGGGAGAAAGAAACCAAAATGTATTTCCTTTAAAAAGTGCTATTTTTCTCTCCCTCTAGTACTTTTGTTTTTTTGTAATATATTTTATTGATTTTTTACAGAGAAGAAGGGAGAGGGATAGAGATTTAGAAACATCGATGAGAGAGAAACAACGATCAGCTGCCTCCTGCACACTCCCTACTGGTATGTGCCCGCAACCAAGGTACATGCCCTTGACCAGAATCGAACCTGGGACCCTTGAGTCCGCAGGCCGATGATCTATCCACTGAGCCAAACAGGTTGCAGTGGTTCTCAACCTTCCTAATGCCGCGACCCTTTAATACAGTTCCTCGTGTTGTGGTGACCCGCAACCATAAAATTATTTTCGTCGCTACTTCATAACTGTAATTTTGCTACTGTTATGAATCGTAATGTAAATATCTGATATGTAGGCTGTATTTTCAGGGGTCACGACCCACAGGTTAAGAACCGCTGGGTTAGGGCATCTCCCTCTAGTACTTTTAATTATGTGATAGAGAATCAGTGTTTGGTCCTTCCTCAATGTCGCTCTCACCAGGAAATTCACTTTAGGCTCTACACCATGTTGCTCTATGTTGCTTACTCTCTTTGCTAGAAGGACTAACAACCTAGGATTCAGGGTCAAAGAGCTTGCCCCAGCCAGCACTCTCATCCCATCAATAAATAAGAAAAACCTTCCAATATGACTTTTTATTTAAAATGTTTTCATTACCCATACTGTGTGAATATGGATAAGAACATATAAAGCCATAAATATCTCTATTTGATCTTCCTTCCTGTGATCCTCTTCGTTTACTAATCACCTCTCCACTATTTTTACTCTTCCTAAGTCAGCGTGTTTTCCTCCATAGGGTGTAATTTAACAGCTTGTTTGCTCCTTTTTCTTTCCCCTTCTCATACATCAATGCCTTCTTGTCCCGGTCAGCAGATCTCCTGCCAACAATGTTCTTCCCACTCGTCATTAGATGGGCTCCTCCTTTGCCAGAGCATTAGCTTAGCATCATGCACTGTCATCCAGAAAACTTAAGTCTGTTCTTTGACACCATCCACGGAGTCAGCTGTTCCCTTTCAGTTCCTTCTCTAATTTCCAAAGTCACAACCTTCAATTAGAAGAAATTAAACCACCACCTGTGTCCCTGAGGCCTTCAGTTTCCTTCCCAGTTTCCTAAATATTCCATAGGTACATTCCAGGGTTTTTCCTTTTCCTTTCCTTATTTTCAACAGTTGTAATTAAAAATTATACCATGTTTAACTGTCAGAAATGCTAAATGACTTCCTCCACATTAATCAATAATATAAACTTACTGTCATTTAGTGCTCAGTGTCACTAATGAATATTGACATCTATTAATCCTTATTTTGTATTCATACTCATTTTATTTTCTAGGGAGAATCATTTGACTATCACTATAAGAAATATGTGGAATGTAACATTTGAATCATAGACTATCTCTATATTTATTCTGAATTTTGCAATGTTTAAGAGGTTCCTTTGGTTTTGATCTTTTCTATCCAGAACTAAAAGTTTAATGTGTTAATCTCCTCTACACAAAGACTATCTGTTATGCTCACTAATTGTATGCCTTTGTTCAAGCTATGAATTTCTGCACAGTTGAGATGAAAGACTCTACAAAAGAAATGAAAACCAATAACCTTAACACAACTGTTATTGAATTAATCGAGAGTGAGGATTCTAACAACACCAAAGACTTTTTGTGCAACAAAGATGTAGGTATTTAGGGTAAAAGAAAATTGTGGACTTTAAAAATTGTATTTAAAATGACCCCAACATTTTAGACATGTTTTCTACTGCTGCTATTCTGTTATATTGCCATTGTGAAATGGAACCATGCGATTCACAAATGGGATTTTGAGATAAATAGTAGGTCAGAGCTCCTGGGAAGGTTTGCTGCTTATATACAAATCCTCACTCACTTATCATTGCATTAGTATGTCCTCAAGTCCTAAAAACGCAGGGGGAAATGCAAGGTGAGTCGTCTTCCACAGGATTTATCGTGTTCTCCTGCATATAGTAGGTGCATTCTAAACCTATTCTGAGTCCATACCGAGATCTCTTTATCCTTTACTGTTAAATAATAAACTTAGGCTCTCGCTAAGGTTTCCTTGTAAAATATAGGGCACAGAGTTAAATTTGAATTTCAGATAAACAACCAATCATTACCTAGTAGATGTGTACCCAATTGCATGGGGCATATTCGAACTGTAAAGCATTGGCTACTTATCTCAAATCGTAGTTTAAGTATCTTATGTTTTTATTTGCCGCATTTGGCAAGCCCATGTCTCCGGGTTGTGGGGATCATTTCCAGAGGCTCATTGTCACACACCGTGATGTAATCCTGGGCTCAGTCCCATAGATCCAGAGGAGGCACCAGCATGTCCTTGCTCTCTGGCTGCTTGGTAAGCTTCCATAAGTAGAGGTTTCGTCTTCCCAGAAAGGGGCCCATGTCTGTCTCTCCTCCTCCTCCATCCTGCGCACCCTGTACTTTCCAGGGATTGACAGACAGAAACATCCCAATGTGCTGGGGACCCCCCTGACTCCGGTTGCACATGAGAGTTAGCTGGAAAGCTTTGAAAATAAGTGATGGAAGCGAGCTCGTGCAGCTGAGTTGGCTCTCACACGTCTACCCTTCCCCATCAGAGGAACGTGCCTGGGTAGCTACGGTGGAGCACACCTGGGCACACCTGCCACCTAGAGCCAATCCAAGACTATGTAAGCCTCCCCCTGGCTGGTGCAAGCTCATGAAATTCAACACCGTATGCCACTGAGATGTGGGGTGTTAGACAGTATTATTGAGCAGTTAAGTATAGACATGTATAGCTATTACCATGGTCTCATTAAACAACAAAATTTATCCTCAAAATGTAACATAAAAACAGCTGTATAGATGTGCCAGAGAGCCAACTCAACTGCACAGCACACTGCCACACTTCGCTCATATTATAGCCACGAGCTTTCCATTGGCCAAAGCAGACCACATGGCCAACGCTCACGTAAAATATGTCTGTCTAATCTTTGAAACAGTAATTTTGCGAGTTCTTAAAATTCTTAGAATATGGCATCTAAATCTATATTCTAAAAATAAGCACAAAATAGATATGAGATGGTCCTTTATATAATCTGAGAATAATGAGCAAAAACAAACAAACAAACAAAAAATCCCACTTTGGCAGTTCGACAATTGAGTTCTGCCCATACTAACTAAGGAGAGCCAGGGTTGGAGTTCCCTTCCAGGTATCAAAACTTACCCAAAGCAACCAAAAGGGGCTGAGCCCTAGGGGTCCCATTAGTAAGAATAAAAGGCTTAAAAATCCCTATTGAAATCCTAATTTCAGTATTTTACAGAGGCAGCTGGTAAGGCCCAGAGATATAACATCCTGTCTTATTATCATTCCCCTGGTAGTAAACCTAAGATTAAAGTTTAGGTCCCATATTTAAGATTAGGACTAGCCATTATAATGAGATACTTGAGCTTGAAAAGATTATGACAATGAAATAAGGTGCTCACTCATTCGCTAAACAATGAGTACTGGGGCACTTTCTAAATCATCTCAAAGTGTCTGCCCCGCCCTTGCTGGTCCTTGAAAATGTTGCCGAGATAGTATGACGCCCAGGACTGCCGTGGACGCCACACACCCATGCGCAGCACCAGCCGATGGAGTACTGATCACACAGGAATAGTTTGAGTGGCCTCCCCTGGGGGCATGTGACAGGGTAGTATTCCAAATGACACCCACCCCTTTGATGAAAACTTAGATCACAGAAAATGAGTATCTGATATCCCCGCCCCCCCACCCCCATCCATTCCACAACATATTCTTACATTTAGAAAAGGAACAGTGTTTTGCGTGGGCATTTCCAGATTGATCTGCACAATAAGCCTCCATACAAACTCTGAAAATGTTTTGCTAAGAAATGCAGGATAATGGTCAGCTCCTGTTTTCTGCTTTAGCTGGAGAGGAGAGGCAAGAACGAAGTCAGTCTCAGACAATGCAGCTTCTTCGTTGGGTGCTCATAACGTCCACCGTTCCAGTTTCAAAGGATGACACACATCTGGTTACTTCCACGCTTGTGCTTTGCATCTTACTATGTGTAGGGCCCGCTGGCGATATTAGAGTGAGATTGCAGTCTGTATGTGAAACAGAAAACTAGCCTCTCAACATAAATCATACTGCATCTTATTAAAAAAACTACAAGTGCATTTTCTCCTCAGACCATGACTTACCATAATGACTGTTATCAACATGTAATTACTTCTGTTACCTCGGAACATATTGACATTCATTTAGTTAAAGATAATGTGACACATTTGTATGCACTGTGGTAATCTGTGAATTATGATTAATCATGGATGCCCATCTTCTAACAGATAAAATGAAAATATTGCAATCAGAGCTTTTGCACTGCTCAAAATAGCTCATATTACATTGAGAAAATTGCATTATAGCTTATTTCAAACACAATTGCAAATAATTATAAGGAAACAAAATCACAACTTGGATAACTGCTAGGTGAGAAAAAAATTCATTCTGTGCAAGAAAGGGACACAGGAGCTAGAGTCAGTGGGCAGTGTGTCCGTCAGCACCTCCCTGACCACTCAAGGGGGACTGTCCTCTTACCTCCATTAGAGTAGATGCACGCAGAGGGCCACGCGGTGGCTAACTGGTATTTCTGAAAAGAGCATAACGGGACATGATGCCATGGGATGACCTGTTCTAATATTAACTGAAGAATGGATTTTGAGGAAGGTTGAGAATATGGCTTAAAGACTCACATTTATATCATGATTTTGATAGGTTAAGGCGTCTTTGATAAGAGAGCAGATTAATGCTCTCATTCAGAAAGCAGGTAAAAGGGTTCCCAGACATGATCCCACTATTGGGGGAGGTATTCCTCACCAACAAACAGTTCTCAGACACCCAGGGAGCTCGGGAAGTCACCTAAGCTGCCCAGGGACACCTCAGGCTCCTCAGGGGAGTCACACTCACACATTTCAGACGACAGACTCGAGGCCAGGTTCCCTGCACTCTGACCAACTGGCCACAGACTGGAGGTTCCAGTGACCCTCCTGGCTCAGACTGCCCATCCCAGGCCCAGGGTGTCACCTGTGCTCTGACCTCACAGGCCACAAATCACAGGTTCCCACACCCCCTCCTCAGGTTCCATTAGTTGGCTAAAACAGTGGTCGGCAAACTGAGGCTCGGCAAACCGCGGCTCGCGAGCCACATGCGGCTCTTTGGCCCCTTGAGTGTGGCTCTTCCACAAAATACCAGCTCTTCCACAAAATACCGACTTCTGAGCATGGGCCACAAAGTTTCAATCGTACTGTATGTGCGCGCCCGCACGTGGTATTTTGTGGAAGAGCCACACTCAAGGGGCCAAAGAGCCGCATGTGGCTCGCGAGCCGCGGTTTGCCAACCACGGGGCTAGAAGAACTCAGAGAACTAAAGAAACACACTGCTCATTAGATCACTGGTTTAGTATGGAAGGATGTAACTCAGAATAGCCCCGCCCCTTATAAAGCATCGCCATTTGACTATGAAACTCTTCTGGGCACTGCCCTCCCCCCTGATGTCCCAACGTCTCCCCTCGTCACAAACTCCCCAACACACACTTCCCATCAACTGTGAGGGCGCTTTGCTAGGAGATGAAGAAAATAGATTAATCTCCTTAAATAGTCCGGAAAGCATTCATAGGTGACAGCTTTTCCAGATGAAGTGTTTGTGTCAGGGGCCAGTGCAAGAGAGAAGCTGCATGCCAGCAGGCGAGTTCCACTTGACTTTCGTCACCGGAAAGCTCGTTTCCTCTAAAGACAACATTTCCTCACAAGAGAGAATGACTCAGATGTACAGGAATAAAGTTCTTTGATATCTAGTTCTCTAATCATTTGTCCTCCTTTCACAATATTTTGATTAGAAAAGCCAGTATTTGGTGAGAGGTATAAAAGTGCTTATAACTTCTTTCGTGTTTTAAAATTTATGCCCTTTTAAAAAATAAAAATAAAAATTATGCCCCCCTTTTATTTCCAGGCATCCAAAGTGAAGTGCACCAGCTCCAGCCAAGGTTTGCACCTGCACCCGAGGGCCAGTGGGGAGAGGGGGAAGAGTGAGTCTGACCAGCTCTCCCTCCACAGGCCCTTAAGGCATCTCTCTGGGAGATAACAAGTCAGCACAAGCCTCCCCCACTTCACTGTCCTCCTGGTGGAGACGGAATTCACACACCCCACCTTCCCCTGAAGCCTGTTCTCAGCTCAGGTCGGGGGGTGTGAGAACTAGAAGGTGAGGTGAGACCCGCAGCCCACCCCCCAGCGGACCAGCCCTGACCTCTGCTTGTGTCGTCTGATCATAACGTGCACCTGGTGGTCACGTCAGTACCAACGTCCACACACTCCCACCACCAAAAACCAAAAAGTGTTGACGTTTGTTAGACTCCCTACAAAGATGGACGATCCAGTAAAGAAGCAGTTAAAATAAGTAACAGTCTTTCTAAATTATTATTATAAAAGGTCTACTCTCCAAGGGTAGTACTAGAAAAGAAAAGCTGAAAGATCCTTTTTCATCATTACCTTGAAATCTAGATATTCTAATCTGGAATCATAAACAATGACTTCAGAAAGTCATTTTAAAAATAATTAAGACTATGTAAAGTCTTCCCTGAAGACCCAGCTCAGCCCCAGTGTCTCTGCATTTGTGCCTGTTTCTCTGTCGGTTTGTCTGTCTTGGTAGCTGTTTCTGTTGTTTTCCAGCTCTCACCACCAAGTACCCTTTTCCTTTCTCCCTCCACTTCCTTTTCTTCATTAAATAGCCTTTGTGCTTATTGAATAATTTTAGTCTCTAAAAGTAGAGAATTGAAAAGTGTTATATTTTTCTCTAAAAACGGGTTTTTTTCTGTACATTAGTAACTCTTGGTAAAGAAAAACATTCCCCCAGTTTCTCAAACCTGCGGTCTATACATAAAAAGTGATACTCCTGTTTCCATGTAGAATGGCTCCTAACTGTGAAGGACTTGAAGCAATTCTTACATCGAGAAAACGAAACTTCTATTCAGAGCTGGCAGCACAATTTCTTAATGACTGATTTTTTCTTCCTTGCTTCATATTCTTGCAGTGTGCATTCTAAAGAAGGGCAAGCTAAATTATTAAAGTATAAATTTATAAGTACATATCAATTGGATAAAATTCCACTTTTAATATTCTATAAAGATAACTGACACACTTATAGAAGTATAAAATTTTAAATTTTTCCAGCAACATTGTTATTTAAATGGATGTTTTTCCTCATGTAAGGAAAGAGGTCCTTGTGAATAAATTGCTTCCACATTCTATTAGCATGGCCTTGTTAGCAACTCAGCCAGTTTAATAAAAAAATACAAACTAGACAATAGAAAAAAAATAAATCAGGAAATGTTCTGCAGGAGGAACAGTGGTTGTTCTCAATGTCCAGTCTTATCTCCTCCTTGGGCACCTGGACTTCACTCGCCCTTTATTGCTCTGTAATTACTTTGAGCTGCTGAGTTGTGTGAAATTAAGCATTTTTAAATAACTGTGTCATATTCCTTTCCGTTTAATTTCAGTCTGCACCGGTGGAATTCCGTCTGCTCCGCTATCATGCAGCACTTGCTACAGGACAGTCTCAGATTTGACCCCACAAAGTTAAATGCCAGCCAGCACGGCTGCACCTGAATCTGGTCAGCAAAACCAACTCTGGCCAAAGCCCCCTGGGTGTTGGGGCCCCTGGTCAGCTCTCCGCTGACTGACCTGAGCGAGCACCTCAGCTCCTCGCCTGGAAAACAAGGATCTTGGCTTGAAATCCACAGGACTCCTTCCTGCAAACGTCTGTCATTTCAGGACTCATTTTCCACATGTCGGATGGGATCTACTAGCTGAAGTCACGCCCTCCATGAAGGTGGCAGTGGCTTTGGTAACAAATATATGCATAACCCAAAGGAGTGAACATTTAAGGAAGAAACAGACGTGATCCAGGCCCGTTGATGCCAGGAGAGAGAACTAAAAGGGGTCAATCAGATGAAGGCAGCAAGGCCTTAGGCAGCACATACAGCAAGAGCCAAAACACAGAAGCACGAGCATGGATGACAAGAGCCCAAATGGCTGAACGTGAACAGGTGCCAGGAAAAGGCAGGAATGTCAGGAGCTAATCAGGAAGCTCCCCTGCAGTGTCTGCACTGAGTGAGTCATTGGAAGGAAGGTCTAAGGCAGTGATGGCGAACCTATGACACGCGTGTCAGAGGTGACACGCGAACTCATTTTTTTTGGTTGATTTTTCTTTGTTAAATGGCATTTAAATATATAAAATAAATATCAAAAATATAAGTCTTTGTTTTACTATGGTTGCAAATATCAAAAAATTTCTATATGTGACACGGCACCAGAGTTAAGTTAGGGTTTTTCAAAATGCTGACACTCTGAGCTCAAAAGGTTCGCCATCACTGGTGTAAGGCCTAGGAAAGGGGAGGTGACGTGAGGGTGCAGAGGCATAATTAAATAGTTTAAGGGCAATGTAACCACACACAGGGGTTTCCTCCCCACAGACGTACACCCTCAGCATACGTGAGGCTGCGTGCATGACGCTGGTCAGGTTCACGTACACTGAACGCGGAGGCAGGAGGCCAGCTGTCTGGTGCCCTGAGGCTGATCTCACACAGCCACAGGCCTCCACCTCCAAGGCAGTGGGCTCCCTGATCCCACACCTCCCAGGCACGTCTCGGAGCTGACCAGGAGGGACCCATTAGCCCACACGTGGCTCTGCCCAATCACTGTGAACCGGCTTCACATGTGACTTTTCTCAGTCGCACTGCCCCTAGGAGACCCCTCAGCACACACTGAGAGGCAGCAACAGCTGCTCAGCGGAGCCCCCCACTCAATGGAGTCCCTGCTGCTGCCTCGCCTCCCTGTTGTGGCTGCAAAAAGAGTCAGGTCCTTGTCCAACGTTCCCAACAACACTTACTGCCATTTCTAAGTCCACAATCTTCCAATAAAGCACATTAAAGTGTCCCGATGGCCAGGCAGGAAGGAATGTGCCTGGGAGCCTGCCAGAAAGACCCGCCTTTAGTACCTCAGGAGATTTTTATTCTGAAGGAATTTACCCTATAATAAATCCAGCTTTTCTTCCTCTCACAGCTCTTAAAATATTTAAAGACATAATTATGCTCACCGCCCCAGCTCCCAAGTTTTCACCACATTGTAAGGACATGTATGTTTACCTATTTTATCACAAGAACTTATATTTTTAATTCTTGTCATGAGAGCAGCATGTTATAGTGAGACACTGCCCCAGTTCTGTTATGAACCCACGGGCACATCTCGGCCCCGGCTCATCCAATGCACACACCTGCCCCTTTCAATCCCTTCGACCCTCGCTGCCCTCGCTCTGTCTTCCCTTGCCACTGCTCACAGCCCAGCTGAGACGGAGTCATCAAAAAGTTAGTCACAATCCCCCTCCATCAAAAAAAGTTAGTCACAATCCCCCTCCGGTTCCCTTTAGCTCCACCTCCTCTCCATTACCCGCCAGTTTGTTAACTCTCTTACTTGCCTCACCACGTTTCTCCATTTGCTGTTTCTTATTCATTAGCCTTAATGTGCGGCCCCTTTCTTGGGCTAAACTCCTACTGAGTTTCCTGTGCCGCAGCTAACCCATTTATTTCTGTCTGCTTTTAACCACATTTGTGTAGTTAAAATCTGCAAATAAAGTCTTGATGGAAAACAGGTGAGTTTACAGGAAAGAAAAACCCGTGTTAGCACTTGAGTCTCAAACTGAACATCAGAGACCACTTCACAGTGTTTAAAGAAATGTACATCAGGTATGTTCATCGGTGCCCGTGAGCCCTAAGGAGCATTGGAATGAAATAATCAGCACACAAGTGAATGTCTTCAGGGCATTTAAGAAAACTTTTCAAATGCCTCTGACAAGTCGGTGTCTGGCGATTTCTAGACGCGAGTTCATCACCTCTCAGCCTGCAGAGCCGGGCTCCCGTCCCTCTGCACACACATCTCATTAGTGCTGGTGGCTAAACCTCAGGAGCCTGTGATGCGGGTGAGGGCAGTGAAGACACCCAGAGAAGACGCCCTAATGTGCCGCAGCCTGTAGACTAGCCAAGTCTGCTCCGTGGCCTCAGGAGTTAAGTTCCTGTACATCGTGCTCAGCACAGCGGGAGCCAAAGCCCACCTCGCAGCTCCCCCCACACAAAACAAGCGTTTCCTCTCACTCTGAGGCCAGGGAGCTCCGGGCTCGGAAACAAGTAGCTACACTTTCCCGACGACGGTTTTCAACAGAAGCGAAGGCCGTGCAGGAGAAAGCCAGGGCCCTTGGGAAACAACGGAGTCGCTCCTGAGGACATTTCTCTCAGTGCTCTCTCCCTGGGCACCCTCCAGCCCTTTCTCCTCTCTCAGTGTCATCCCACGGGAGTGGTACAGATGGGCCTGCCTCCTCTCGGGAGAGCTCAGCCTGGGAGACTGGGCTCGGGGACGAGGACCATTCTGTCCCTCTCAGGCATTCCTACCTTGTCACATGAAGAGATGCCTCCTCGAGTGTCCATGAGGAAGCCTCACACCTTCCTTCCACTCCACTCCCTCTTCCCCTCAGGCAGAGAGTGTCCCCTCAGGTCGCCCAGTGGCACCCCCTGGAGGCAGCTCGGTCCTCCCTGCCTTTCTGCTGGGGAGGCTCCTCCCACTCCTGTTGTTAGAACACGTGCACCTGAGGCCACACCACCACTTACAGAGTGCGGCCTGCCTACCTGCAGCGGGAGCAGCACCTGGGAACTCCATGGACCTGCAAGTTTCCCAGCTGCATTCAGGCAACTGAACCTGAAACCCTGGAGTCAGGACCAGGGACCTGTGCCTTCACAAGCCCTTCAGACCCGGTGCACCCACCACCACAGCTCCGGTGCTGTCCTACAGTGCTTCCCGCATCTTAACATGCAAACGGGAATAGTGGCAAACGGCACACTGTGATGCTGGGGTGGAAGACAGAATCCTGCACGTTAACGTGGACAAAGGGCCACGTGTTAACCTAACAAGCTCAGGGGAGGCCTGCGTGGTGGCCTTGCAAACTCAGACCTACAGTAACCAAAAGGATGGTCAGAAAATAAAACTTTTTAACTAAAAGCAGTTTATGGCGGGTAGTCACATCCTAGGCTGGCATCTTCCCTGACAAAGGTCAGTCTTTACCTTAACTGAGCCTTTCTATTGTCTTTTTGCATCTGCAACAGCATATCCTTGGAATGTCAAAGTAATTTCCCTTTTTCCAGACCCCTCAAAGCACAGGCATCGCTCTGCGGAGACCACAAATCCCCTCATTGTCACTGAGTTAACTGTTGCCCATTAACCATCCTGTACCCACCTCAGTAAAAGAAATGTGTCTATCATTTTACTTTTTGTCCATTCCCAGAAGTTTGCCCCCCCTTTTGCTTTCTCCCCCTCCCTAATATATCACCAATGGAGTTCAAGTAACGCACTCCATCTCCTCTTTTGATTGTGATGCATAGAACAGGTGCAAAACTGCCATTCTCCAGAGCATTTTCTCAATCCACTGAGACCCTGCTTCCCGGCAATTGTCGACGTTTGGCTCAAATAAACTCACAAAACTTCTTCACAGGTTTGAACGTTTCTCACGTTGACACGAACAGGCCTCAGGTGGTGCTGATGCCTTGGTCCTTGGACCTCTCACTTCTCAGCTCTGTGAAATTGGACTCACCTGAGAGCTCCAGTGCCGAGTGATGCCAAGAGCGATTGAATCCCATCCCAGAATTCGACTGAATCTCCCCAGTGTGCAGTGGATTTGTAGACAGGCTACATTTCTTAAGTAATAACATACTCTGAGATTAGCAAAGTCTTCTTAAGGAGCTTCTTTTCCCTAAGTCCTGTGGGGAAAAAAGAATAAAGTTTCAAAATAAATTACAATAGAAAGCCATTTTTCCAATCCAATAAATGCCAATATTGATAGCTGTACCCTTTCACTGAATTGAGAGTATAGAAATAATAGTAACAATAAGCACTGTCTACTTTACGTATACAACCATATTTAAGCCACACAACATCCCGAGAGAGGGACTCATTTTACATATGAAACGAAAATCCGAGGTTAATTACCAAGCTAAGGCCATAACTAGCTTAGAAGTGAGGTAATGTCGTTCTCTTCCCTGTAGTGCATTACCTCTCTGAGTTCAAACCTAAGCTCTAAAACACAGAAGAAATTGGTTAAACTGATTTACCTGTCTACTAGTGACAACTCTATTTATGAATAAAAATTGTATTTTTCTGACCTAAAGGACCATCTAAATAAGAGCAATGATAAACACAACTGCTCAAAAGACTAAACAAATGCCTTGAATGCATCCTAGGGCTCTCACACCATCCTCGTTACCATGTGAACACACTCAGGAAGCTCCAGGAGGCAAGGTGATGCTAACCCTGCTCTCCCCACAGGTCTGCAAGGCCTCACGTTCCCTGTGAGGCTGTATTCCCTCCTTGTCCTGCATCTTTCCTTTCGCCCATTTGAACCAGGCTTGATAGTTTTACTTATAAACCCCTTCACTATTATTTTTTTAAAGATATGGGAGCTTTCGGCTGTGAAAAGAGTTAAGCTAAGGATGCATTCAAGGCCAAAAAGTTGTCATTATAAACAGGAAGGAATTTATTAAGCATTTGCTAGTCACTCTCCTGTTTGCTAATAGGGGGATGTGTTATTTAACAGACATTTTCTGAGAGATTGTAACTAGTTTCCAAGATGACATGGGAAACACACAAGGTTACTTAATGCACGGCCTGTGTTTTCACAAAACTTTCAACCTAATGGGGAAGATAGGCCATGAGCAGAAAGAGCTATCATGCAAGTGGGAAATGAAAGCCATGAGAAGCTCTGAGGAGGTTATTTTTCTCCAGGAACAAAGGGCAGAGAAAATGTCCCAGAGACTCGCAGATCAGAAGATCAGACGCGTGGTTGTTCAGGGAGACCTTCCAGCCGGAAGCAGCAGCAGGAAGGGGAGTCGATGGAGTCAGAGCCTTGCCTGCACATGACACAGAAGCGCTGGCTCCCCTGCCTGGGGGCAGGTGAAGGGCGGAGTCGGGGTCAGAGCTTTGTGACTTCCTTCATTTCTGTGCCCAGGATGAGCCATTGGAATAGAGCTGCCAACACTGACCGTCCCGCTCACCAGTCAGACTCTCACTCTGGGTTCAGTGCAGCTCCGCGGCCTGTGTTTTGACCACAGTGGGCACTCAAGCAGCAGTGGCAATTGAGTGTTATTTATTACAGCGTGTCCCTTACATCAATAGGGTTAGTGAAGAGGGGAAAAGCAAGGACCCACCAATAAATGGACACATTTATCCCTGGCTGGTTTGGCTCAGTGGATAGAGCATCTGCCTGCGGACTGAAGGGTCCTGGGTTTGATTCTGGTCAGGGCACGTGCCCGGTTGGAGGCTCTTCCCCAGTGTGGGGACGTGCAGGAGGCAGCCAATCAATGATTCTCTCCTCATCATTGATGTTTCTATCTCTCTCTCCCTCTCCCTTTCTCTCTGAAGTCAATAAAAATATATTTAAAAATCAATCAGTAAATGGACAAATTTAGATTTCAGTCCCTATGTCTTAGATTTATTCAGCACGGCTGAATTGAGAGTGTTGAGAAATATGTGATGGGCACAATGCCTCCCAAAATATTCACTTGATAGGTAACAACGTTAAATGGGCCCTTGTGCTCAAAATAAAGAACCAGATGTCCTAAATGCATACTCACACAAACATCAATTTAGGTTTTCTTTCATTTCTGTGCCCAGCATGAAGCTGTTGGAATAGAGCTGTTTTATACATCATTAAATAATAATATTTATCCTGCAGAGTTAAGCCATATTAATTGCATTTCTCATTTTTTCATTTGAGAGCTAAATGAAACAAAGGAAATAATTATAATCTCTTTAAAGTTGAATGTTATGTCCAAAATTCAATTTTTCTACTCAAGTCATAGTAACCATGCATTTTCACTGCTTGAATGATAAAGTTTTAGACACATAAAAGTTTAATTCAGTTCTTCATACGTGGTTTGCTTTGGGGTACCCCTAGTTCTCTCTGATTTGATAGATCTGTTGTATCGACCATTTAAATTGTATAAAAATTACTGTTGAGGCATCACTTTTTTCTGTGAATGTGTGTCTCCTACCTGATGTCTGTCCTTGAGAGAATAATTTTTCAGGTGAGGAGATACATCGCATGTGCTTTTGTCTATTAAAATGTTTATCATGCGTAAACTCTATGGTTGAGAATTATCACATCAATTATCAACACTAATAAAAGAGAAAAATGGTAATTGGCGTACGAGCTACCCTTTTCATTGGCTAATCAGGGCTATATGCAAATTAACTGCCAACTAAGATTGGCAGTTAACTGCCAACAAGATGGCAGTTAATTTGCATATGTAGGCACAATGCAGGGAGGCAAAAGGGAAAGCAGGAAGAAGCCCCCTGCCACTGACAGTGATTGGAAACCCAGGGGGGAGCTAAGAGCTGGGGGGCAGGGCAAAGGCGGCCATGGGGCCGCCTTTGCCCTCCCCCCCAGCCATGATCGGAGAATCAGGTGCCTTTTCCGCCCTGGCCAGTAATAGCAGGAAGTAGGGGTGGAGCCAGCGATGGGAGCTGGGCACGGTTGAAGCTGGTAGTCCCAGGAGCTATGAGTCCCTTGCCTGGGCCTAAAGCGGAGCCCACGATCGAGGGGCCGCTGCAGCTGCGGGTCCCCGCTGCCCGAGCCGGACGCCTCAGCCAGAGGCGTTAGGCCTGGGCAGGGGCGGAGCCTGCAACCGCGGGGAGCTGGGGGTCCCCTGCCCAGGCCTGACACCTCTGCCAGAGGCCTCAGGCCTGGTCAAGGGGCCAATCCGGTGATTGGTGATCGGAGGGTGATGAGGGTCAACTCCTCTGGCCGAGGCATCAGGCCTGGGTGGGGGGCGGAGCCGGGGATTGGGGGGATATGAGGGTCCCCTTACCCAGGCCTGAAGCCTGGGTCAGAGGGGTCAGGCTTGGGCGGGGGGGTGGAGCAAGCGATCAGAGGGAGATGGGGGTCCCCTGCTCAGGCATGATTCCTGGGCCAGAGGCCTCAGGCCTGGGCGGGGGCCAGAGCCAGTGATCGGGGGGAGATGGGGGTCCCCTGTCCAAGCCTGACACCTCTGTCAGAAGCGTCAGGCCTGGGCAAGGGGCTGATCCTGTGATTGGAGGGTGATGGGGGTCAATGCCTGAGAGCTCCCAGTATGTGAGAGGGGGCAGGCTGGGCTGAGGGACACTCTCCCCCACACACACCCAGTGCACGAATTTCGTGCACCGGGCCCCTAGTAATATATATAATGTTCTTAATAACATTTTCTTTGCTCTAGCTTACTTTATTGCAATAAAATAGTATATATTACACATAACATGTAAAATACGTATTAACCGACTGTTTACGTTATCGGCAAGGCTTCCAGTAGGCTACTAGTAATTAAGTTTGGGGAGTCAAAAGTTACATCCAATTTTTTATAACTGTACCTGGGTCAGTGCCCTAAACCCTGCATTGTTCAAGGATCAACTGTAAGCAGGTTTTTCTTAAAGAAGGCACTGGGTGCGAATGAAGGATTGTCCACAGGGGGAAAAAAGGAGGATTAAAAATCCTTCTGTACCACTTAGTCTGGATGAATTGGCTCAGGCCTAAAAGTTGGATTCAAGTTAAAGTTCCAGCTTAACCATAGACAGTGACTGAGCCTTTGCAATTAGCAGGGCAGAGCTCCAGGCCTCTTTCTACACAAACACAGCGGTTTCCACCCTCCTGGACCAGCTGCTGGTAAGACTGTGCTAGTGACAATCACAATGCATGAGCCCAGAGGCAGAGAATGAAACACAGTGTGTACAGCAAGAGTTGGTTGTGTTCCCTTGAATCTGGAGGCACATTGGCCAGTGAGTCGCAGAAGTGGGCTTTGTCCCAATGTAGCCACCAAGGTGTGAAATAGCTTTTCTAACCTGGTCCTCCTCTGTGCAATGGCCTTGATTCTATAAGAAGACTACCTGGGGCCCTGGCCTGGTTGGTTGAGCTTCCTCCCATGAACCAATGGGTGGCAGGTTCGATTCCTGGTCAGGGCATGTGGGCTCCATGCCCAGTAGGGGGCATGCAGAAAGCAGCAATGTTTCTCTCTCATGGATGTTTCTCTCTCTCTCCCTTCATTTCTCTCTCTAAAATCAATAAAAATGTATTTTTTTTTAAAAAAAAGAAGAACACTACCGCTGGCCATGATGCTATAGTAACAGGAAAACGCACTTATGTGGTATATTTCCAAAGGCGTTGCCTGAAATAATAATCACCATGAAACTGTGGGAAGGCACATGACAAATGTGAAAGGCAAGAGGCCCAGAGCAAATGAAATGATTTCAAAGACGGCTCCAAGGAAGACTAACGAGCCCTTTCCCAACCCCCCGAGGCCTGACTGAAACCACCGTGACCCAGGGTCAGGGCCCCCGCTTCAAAACCCTCGTTTACTAGAGCAATTATCACTAACCACCATCACTGCACAACTGAAACACCTCTGGCTGAAGAACTTACATTTCAGTTCACGATCTAAACGAAAACGGGTTGGAAGGAAAGAGCCTGCTCTCGGTGCTGACGGGCAGAGCCATGCAATCGCAGGACACGCACCTTTGGTGGCAAAACGAACAGGCCTACGAGCCTGGCGCTGAGTTCCGGTTGTTTGTGTGCAGTGTCGCTCTCATTGGGGAACGTTAGCTGGCAGCTCCCGTCTGTAGTTCCCTATCAGCGACATGGAAAGTGAATGTACAGACTAGATTACACATTCACCTTCTCGGGGCCCGTCCGACTGTGAGTTTATCCAGGCTTCACTCGGCGCAGCCGCCATTTCTTAGGCCTCACTGCAGAGGAGGCAGCTCCATTTTGGGGAGCAAGGAAACATCAATACTTTCAGAAGCAGATTTATGTTTTTAACTGAATCATAAAACATGTGGATTAGAAAGATCTGTAATAGCACTGATATCATGGGCTGAGGCCAAATGCTGTCCATTCAAAACTGCTCTGTGTTCTGTGTGTGCACTCAGTACCTGCATGTCCTCGGTCTGCACGGCCAGGGCTGGGGGTGCTCCCTCCACCCCCGCCGCCCCCGCAGTCGTCTGCTGAGGCTCAGCCTCTGACACCTGCTACCAAACCTTAAGTGTCCAGGTGCTGCTGGAAGGATTTCTTCAAGTTCAATGGACCATAAGGCTTTTGGGTGAGCAAGGATGATCATGTGAGATGGGGCCATGAGTTATTATAACACCAAAAGGAACAAACACCATTGCCACAGTGTGAAATTAGTAATTTTTGAACCAAAAGACACTAAATAGAATCCCAAAAAAAGTAACAAAAAAGACAACTGCAGGGTCCACAAGAGCAGTATAGAATGACCCTGACCGCAGGTCCTCCCACAGACTCCCCGGATTGACACCTGCACAAAGAGCAATCCCCCCCGAGGAAAAACAGGCTGGTTCAACCGCTTCTGAACAACTGGAAAAGGGAGCACCCGAGAAAGCAGGCAAGCCCGGCTGGTGTGGCTCAGTGGCTGAGGTCCCAGGTTTGATTCCCAGTCGGGGCACATATTAATCAGAACAGCATGGTACTGGCATAAGAGAAGACACATAGACCAATAGAACAGAATAAAGAGCCCAAAATAGACCCACAACTTTATGGCCAATTAATATGTGACAAATGAGGCAAGAACATACTATGGGATAAGGAGAGTCTATTCAGTAAGTGGTGTTGGGAAAACTGGACAGATACGTACAAAAAATGAAACTAGACCCCCTCCTTATACCATACACAATAATAAACTCAAACTGGAGTAAAAACTTAAATGTAAAACTCGAAACTATAAAAATCCTAGAAGAAAACATAGGCAGTAAATCTCAGACATTTCTCATAGCAATGTTTTGTCTGACTTATCTCCTTGGGCAAGGGAAAGAAAAGGAAAAATGAACAAATAGGACTACATCAAACTAAAAAGTGTTTGCACAGCAAGGGAAACCATCAACAAGCCACCTACTTCCCCCCCAGTTTTATAGAGATACAACTGACAAAAAGAGGTAAGATACTCAAAGTGTGCGATGTGATGACTTGCTACATGTCTAAGTGAGCTCTTAGAACTGTTTATCTTACGCGCTATGGGCGGAGTCACCGGAAGGGTTGGCTTTTCCAGGAGTTTAAAATAAATGCCTACATTCTTGGTTAAAATAAAACAACTTCTAAATAGAGAACACAGGAATGAATAAAGGTTAAACAGTAACACAGAAAGTTTCATAGCATTATTTATCCATAAATCAAATAAGCATAATGTGATTTAATATAAATAAAACAATGTAAACAAGAAAAAATTGAAATATTACCTCAGAATTCTAGGCAGTGAATCAGTGGACTTGAAGAGGCTAATTTTTTTTCTCTCTAAGTACCTGTGTCCTCAAAGGGAGTTCATATCCTGAGAGAATTTCACAAGACACATTTTAATCTCAATAATTAAATTTCATGAAAGCATATATGTATGAATATATAATTATATACTGAAGCATATTCAGTTGATACATATGTATATTATACATTTACATATCTATATGTGTGCATGTACCTACTGAGGAAAAGTATCTTTTAAGTTTTAAAATTGTGTTATAGATTTATATAGAGAGAGATAGATATACAGATATATGCTTAGGAATAATTTTTTGTGCAGTCAGAAGTTCAGTTAAATTGTGAATAGTGAATCACTCAAGTAATTCTAAGGGGAGGTAATACTGGGCTCAGTTGACAATCTCTCATTCATATCATCCTCCATCACCAAGACGAGGCGGCGTAATGTGAACTTCCCATGCTCTTTCAGCGTGTTCTCCTTTCTCATTTCATCTGATTTCATTTTTTCCCAATATCCAGCCTTTCCTCTTCCATAAGCTGCTGCTCAGCTGAACACTCAGAAAGGGATGAGACACAATTCTTGTCAAGGCGCCCACGTCCACTGAAGAACAAACGCCCAGCTCTGCCTGCCCTCCGAGGGCATGCCTGTGAGCAACGGGCGGGGAAGCGATGGGAAGGTTTCAGATACGCAAACATTCTCTGTCTTCTCTAGAGACCAATCCTTATCATTACTTTCATTTTACTTCATAATTCAGGTCGAGTCATAAACTAAAGGCCACTACGTTGAAAGACATAGACACATCTCTATTCTTTAAGAGCTGAAAATAAGTTGACGAGATCAGACACGTTCAGGAAGGTATGGTCATAGACGAGATCTGAAAATAAGTGGAAAAGAAGTCTGGCAGGATTTTTATTTCATTTGAGAAAAACTGAGTGGAGAGAAATTCCATGTTGTCTCTCTAATGCTTAGCCCATTGCACAAGAATGCCAAGACGAGAGGAGAGAGCTGGGCCTTAACTAGTAACAACCGTGAGGTGAAATGACTAACCTACCAGTACCTGAAGCCTCGGTAAACTTCTGAGATGTTTATGCACTGAATGAACATATACATAATTAATTAGAACCAGAGACGGAAGCCCCATTTAAGGATACCATTCCCATAATTATCTGAACAGAGAGAAGCTAGAATAACTTAAGTGGGAACATTCTTTTCAAGTCACTTAAGCCAAATAATTCTGAACCCAAAGCTCTGATCCTGCCTAATCCTGCTGAAAGGCTAAATCGTCATCGCCTGCGACATATTACACTGCAAAGTCACAGCACCATGCACAACAGAATCTCACTTTCCACTAATTCATCCTACTCTGGAAATGCACACACACCATCTGCTTAACAGCCCTGAAAAAGAATGTCCTCACATTTTAAGTTTAATGATCAGTGAATTTTTTAAAAAACAAAGAAAACAGTGGCTCTCAAAAGCCATGTTTGAAAACATACTTAACCTATGTGCTAAGTCAAGAATATAAGCTGTGTGGGAAAAGATCAGCTTAACTGTGCATTTTAGCAGAAAAATCAACAACATGTGCCTTTGTGTGTAGTGACTTCTGAACTCATTTATGTGATGCTTCCTCCATAGACTAGGTTCAGAGGCAGGATGCAAAGGAGGCTCTGGGAGCAGCTGAATTAGAGGATCTAGCAACCAGAAGGACCCCAAAGTTCCACTGGAAATGAATCCCTTTCTATAAATGTTAATCTAAGCCCTGCTGTATGGCTCTCTGGTTCAGTGTCAACCTATGAACCAGGAGGTCACGATTACATTCCCAGTCAGGGCACATGCCCGGGTTGTGGACTCGATCTCCAGTGTGGAGAGTGCAGGAGATAGCTGATCAATGATTCTCATTATTGATGTCTCTCTCTGGCTCCCTCTCCCTTCCTTTCTGAAATCAATAAAAAAATATTTTTTAAGAAGACAGGAGCTTGCCAAGGGGAGCAGTTATTAGGTGGTGGCCTGGGCAGCTGAGGACACAGGGATTCAAGGGAACCTCAGGTGACACCTGGCTGCCACAGAGGCGTGTGCAGTAGAGTCTCGGCTGCACCCTGTGTGTCACAGCTTTATCACAGCGAGGCATAAAGAAGATGTGGTGTGTGTGCATCGGGGCATGGCTTGGCCACAGAGAAGAAGGAAATCCTGCCATTTACAAAGCTCGAAGGGAACGTGAGGGCACTGTGCTAAGTGAAATAAGCCAGATGGAGACAGACAAAAACTGCACGGTATCACTTAGATGTGGAATCTAAACAAATAAATAAAAAGTAAAACTTATAGGAACAGAGTAGAAAAGTTGCTACTAGGGCTGGGGAGTGGGGGGAATAGGAATGGGTTGGTGAAAGGGTACAGACCCATCTATAAAGTAAATAAGGTCTAGAATCTAATGTAAACCACGGTCACTATAGTTGACAGTGCTACATTGTAGAACTAAACTTTCCCAAGACCATAGAACTTAAATGTTCTCACACACACACAAAAAGATAAATATGTGTTAATGGATGTGGGTGGGGATGATGAGTTCATTAACTAGATGGGGAAAGCTTTTCACAATGTATACATCTATTAAATCACCATGATGTGCACTTTAAATACCTATAATTTTATGTCGATTTACTTCAATAAAGCTAAAAACGTTTTTAAAGTCTTTGAAACAATTAAAATGGATTTGAAAAAATATAAAAATGATACTTTCTCATCTCATTCATTATTTAAATATTTAATAAAATATATATATAGGAAGGATTAGAAATTTTCTCATCATTTATAAGTTCATCAAATAACAACATTTATATCTGAGTTCATTAACTATTGCAATTCTGACTTCCCTGAGTGCTGAATATAAATTGGCAACTGTTATTTTTAGTATTTATATGTGCATATACACATATGCATACAAACACACAAACTAGTCAATTACTAGAAACTCTTAATGTTTCGGGTAAAAGTATCATATAGCAGGGCTGTAGCATAGGTAAACGGACATTATGAAAGAGATTGAAATCTAGAGACAGAAAGGAGTATCAATAATTAAAAGTGAAGATCTTACTATTGTTCCCAACAAGTACCCAAATAGAGTAGAAGTATTTAAAGGCAAGAATTTGCTGAATTGCTGGGCATTTTTTGTTTTGTTTTGTTTTGTTTTGGCCAGGAATCAGCAGTTGGTATTAACAACAATGTTGGCTGCATGTGGCTCTGAGAAGAGGCTGATGGTTCCAAAGGGGGAGTTCCGGCTTATCTTCACCCTTAGCTCCCAGTGGGGACCATTAACACACCCGGCCTCCCTTGGGCACCTTCGCCTGGGCCTCAGGCTGTGCCCTGTGGGTTTTACAGACCATTTGTCTCCCAGGCATCTCAATTTTCCTCTCATAGACCCATGAGATGTAATCACACAAGCAGCAAAACCTTATGTTCTATTTCCTCTTTGTCAAGGGCTACAACTCCGCATCTGTGCTGCCTGCCCACACTGTCACGGATTTCACTACTTGTCTAACTCACCGACATTTCAGACATACTTCACGCCTTTGTCCTCTATGATCTTCTCACTCCTTCTCTCCTTTCCAAACAGCCAGAGCTCCCGGGGGCCTGGGCCTCCAGCCAGACCTCGGTCACTGTCCTGGAAAGTTTCTTGTCATTTCTTCTTGTTAAGACAATGTTGTTTCTCAACATATTTCCAATTGTTTTATCCCAATACATTTTTAATGGAGATTACAAAAAAACAAAACAAAAAAATCACGAAATCATCAACCTGCATTCATGAAAACTCCCCAGGAGACCTAACCAGACTTCAAAGGGTGACCCTCTTCGACCTGCAAGCGAGTGTTGTGTTCAGTGGTTCCACGTGGAGGCTCAAGGCAGCCCGTGCTCGGGTTTACACGGGAGGAGCCAGGCCGGGCTGTCAGAGGCTATTCCTACCCCCTCTTTCCATCAAAGGAATTGTTTATCTGACCAAGAGGAAAACCGCTCAGGCCAAATTCCCGCCTTGCCAGAACTGACACGGGTTCTTCTATCCAGTGTCTGTGCTCACAGTTCACTGTGGCCTGGAGTGTCCTTTCCCTATAACCTGGGCTTAGGTTTGCAGAGTCTGGATCATATACAACGTCTTTCCCTCAGGCCCTGGAGGGAGCAAGGATGCTGTTCAAGGTCATCCTCGCCTGCCTAGCACTGCCTTTAACACGTCTTCGTGGCAAGAGTGTCCAATGGACCATGGAAAATGGTGCCTTTACCAAGCAGGACAGTGGTACCATCTCTCCTTTTCCTTGGAGGAATCACTTTGTCACTTAAAAAAAAGTACATTAAAAGTGAACATGAACCCATCCTCTCATGGTTGGCTGAGCCTTGCCTCTGTTAGATCACGTCTGATAGGAACTCAAGCTTCAAGAGGGTTGTGACAGATGCCCCCATGTGCCTAGAAAGAGTGGTACGACTGAGTAAACCAAGAATAAAGCCAGAGAAAATTACTTTTCCCCACTCAGTAATTAATTCACTTGGTATTACAATGGTTCTGCTTTGGAAAGAAAAATTAGAACCAGTGATATTTTGAAGTATATTAAGTATTTTCAAAGACTATTCTTTATACTAAAGCTGTTCTCCTTCATGTCAGATACTATAAATGAGTAGATTAAAAAGATGGGAATAATCTTCTCACTCGCCCAGAGCTCCATCCACTACCTTTCACTCTCCAAGTCTAGTCAGCTCATTCCTGAACAACTGAAATGGTGCACCAAGTTGCTGGACCTTGTGAAAGGAATGTTGAAACTTACAAGCTGCCTAGTATTTGTAAATTGTTTGTGAAATTCTAGTCAATTTTAAAATCCTGCTTGAAGAATTGATTACTGCTAGTTTTAAGGGTGAAGAAAATTTAATGATTAGCATGCATTTTGAAGTGTTCCAATTAAATCATAAACAGGAAGGCAACCACTGGCTTTATTATACAGCTTAAATCAGTTTTCTTATTAAAACTGCCTTAATATTTTAAAGAACTAATATTATTTTCAAAACAAAATGATTGAATAAATTTTATATGCATTAGATAGTGCATTGCCAACTTTACTGCAAACTCAGATACCATAGTGAAGAAATAAAGTTCACACCTCCTGAGTGGACAAACAGATGAACAACACAAACAGGTGCTAGGTCATTTGTCCATGAGAGGAATGAATGCCACCTCCTATTCATTCGGTCAGGAAGAAAAATTTAAGCAGTTCTTGTCCACAAACATCAATCGTTCTTGCTGATAGATGAAATCAAATCACGGACGCAAGCAACTTTTATTGACGGTTCCCCTTAAGCCACTAAATCTGCTTTCTGACAGGCGATGAAATAACAACACATAATATCAGAATCTACTTCTGTAATCACCGACAGGAATGGAATGCCATGAAGCCTAAATGAAAATGAAGACCCATTACACAATGTACTGGGAGCCTTAAATAGTTAAAATGACATCACCTAAAACAGTTATTTTTAGCCCAGACATATAAGCCGAAGAACACTAAATACAAATCAATTAAGTTGTCAGAAAATGTCTTCAACTCTGACCCTCTAATGTGAAAGCTTTGCTTTGCAAAATTGCTGAGGTCAAAACTGCAACACCATTTTAGGAAGAATGCAATTTTTTTAATGCACATTGAATGGAAAGTTTTATTTGAAGTGAATGCCCTTGCGTTCTTTGAATGCAGTGATGAGAAAGAAAGAACCTACTGGGTTTATGTGGCTAGAATTGTCTGTAGTTCAGTTTAACATAAAAAAAAAAACAACTATAGAGTCATTCCCTTCCCATAGTTCCACCTTCACCTTCTACTTTTATGTTCGCCCACCTCCAGGCACCACGCCCTGGAAAGCGATTTAACCTTAACATCCAGGCTGCGGCAAGTAGGTTTACCACTGTTCCTATGGTAAAATAATACAATACTTAACAAACAATAATACAAGAATAGACTGTGTTTTCGTACTCACAACTGTAAACCGGCATTTGCCCCACCTTGTATTTTTTCTCCTCTATAATAATAACCTAGTAGGAGGGTATCATTTTGCCTCATTTTTCTTTCTTTGAGTGTACGTAGGGAATAACAGTGAATGAAGCTCTTCACATTTACTAGAGTTTGGCCACAGCTTTATTGAACTCCACTGACCTCCATCAAGTTCATGGTTATGTAGGGCTGAATATCTTAACACAACTCAAAAACCAATTCGTACAATTTCTAATGTGCAGGTCTGGCCGAGTTCAAGTTGCTCTGGAATAGGCAAGAACCAGGAAATAGTACCTATGTAAAAGTTTTGAAAGATTTCATAAAACCAGAACAATTTTTGAATTAAAAAAAAAAACTATTAAAGCCCTGGTTGATGTGCTCAGTGGTTAATTATTGCTCCTCACACCAAAGGGTCAGAAGTTCAAGGGCAAAACTTGGGTTGGGGGTTCATTCCCGCCCCTGGTTGGGGGAGTGCAAGAGGCAAGCAGTTGATGTGTGTCTGTCACATCAATGTTTCTCTCTCTCTCCCCATCCCTCCCTTCCACTCTCTCTGAAAAGCAATGGACAGATATCCTCGGGTGATGATTAACTACAACAAAGAACTATTAAGAACACATAATATTTAAAAGATAAGGGGAGACTGACTGGTAACATTCTAGTTCAAGATGAAGTTCTCCATTTGTCCTCCTTTGAAGGCAAACCCACTCTCCCAGTTGTTAAGGGAAATCCCTCATCCAAATTCCAAACAAGCCCTTTTCCTCAAAACCAGAAAGCTGGACAACAGTCAGAGACATACCTGACAAAATAGGCCTCTTGTCATTTACTGCTATTTACTCTTAAGTGCATTTCAGAGCTTGAGCAAGTCTTTGTTTTACCGACTCTCACCTACAAAAAAGCATACCTGTCAGCCCACACGGAGAATGACTCCAATTGCTTCTTTGCAACTCAAGATTATAGTGGTGGCAACCCTTCCATTCAGAGCACCCCAGCGATGCCAATTTACTTCTGACTCTCACATTCTGAAGCGTCCAAATCAGAGGGTTCAGTGACCCTCAAATAAGATTCTCTAGTAAGCCTTGAAAACAGAAATCAAAATGTGGTTCTTTCTCACCAAGGTCAAGCAGAAAACTGTAGGAGCAACCCACTGCTCAATAAGTGAGAGCATTTACATTAAAGGTTAATATATTCAGTCTTGCAGCTCAAGAATAAACCATCTGGTTTCAAAGACAGAGTTGAAATGAGTCTATAAAAAGGTAAGAATTCTTGGAATCAGATAGCTCAGAAATATACATCCAGCAATTGCAAATATATCACCATGTTTTTTTTCTGAAAGAAAAGGCTTTCTAATTTATATCCAAACTTACCACGTGAGTGCCTGCCCTCTGCACATCCATCACTGATGTACAGTAAATAAGGTGTTGCTATCTCAGATTCAATCTGCCAGGACTCAGTCATTTTAATGTGTCAGGGCTGCAGTCAGTTAGATCCGCACCTGCTGTGGGAAGGAATTGCACCCCTGGTCCCTCTGCCTCCCTCCACCCCGGGGCATCTCCCTCCCAGGCCATCTGCTGGTCACGAGGACACACAGGGCTGCGGCAGGAGAGGTAGGACCCTGAGCCTCAATTCCATGACGCTCCTGAGAAGCATTGCCGTTTTATTTTGTTTGTTAAGCTTTTTAAAAACATATTTTTATTGATTTCAGAGAGGAAGGGGAGAGAGAGAGAAACATCAATGAAGAGAGAGAATCATTGATCAGCTGCCTCCTGCACACCCACACTGGGGATCGAACCCACAACCTGGGCATGTGCCCTGACTGGGAATTGTACCATAACCTCCTGGTTCATAGGTCGATTCTCAACCACTGAGCCACCCCTGCAGGGCAGCATTACTGTTTTTGATTCAAAAGCAATCACTTGCTACTCTTCTAGAATCTCTGCATGAATATTTACCAACTAGAATAAGCCATTTTCTTAATCTCATGGAAACCCACCAGAGAACTTCAAGCAAGGTCTAAAATTAAAGGTGAAAAAGCAATCCCCTGGTCCTTAAAAGTCCATCGCTCAGTTATCTATTGCAACATAGCAAGGCACCCCAAAACTCAGTGGCTCAAAACAATAGCCATTTATTGTTTCTCACGATTCTGGAGGTAGAACGGGTGATGCTCCTGTTGCTGGGGTCCCTGGTCCATCTGGGTGTACTTAGGAGCTGAGCTGGCTGGCAGCCAGGGCCTCCCTCATGAGGCGGGGCCGGGCACTGGCTACAGCAGGCAGCTCAGTGTCTCTCCATGTGGCGCCTCATTTCCCTGGGTCTTCCCACAAGTTCTGATCACGGACAGGATGGCCCGATTTCCCTCTATCAGGCAGCTGGGTTCCAGGAGAGAAAACCAAAGCTGCCTCTGCCTGTGTCACCAGGCCCAGAACTGCTGGCTTCCCTTTCCTGCCTGCAGGGCTCTGCTGGTCACAGCATTCACAGGCCGCCCAGGCCAAGGGGGAGGCAGTGCCAGAGGGAGGAGGGGGTGCCCTGAGAGGAAATGGGAAGTTCCTGGGCCGCTGTCTTGGGAGACTACCTGCCACATCCTAACACAGCTTGAATGAAATTCCTCTAAAGAAATAGAAAAGGGCCCTGGCTGGTTTGGCTCAGTGGATAGAGCGTCGGCCTACAGACTGAAGTGTCCCAGGTTCGATTCCGGTCAAAGGCACATTCCCAGGTTGCGGGCTTGATCCCCTGTGAAGGTAAACCCCTATTCTGTAAAACTACTGTTTGGAATTCTCTGCTATTCTTTGGACGGCCTCTTATTCTAAAAAAATAAGTTTGCTTTCTAGCCCGCTTTAGCCTGCTTGAATAATGAGGAAGATAAACTTAGCTGTCTGACCTTGGAGGCCAGAGACTAGATACGCCCAATGCCATGCCAGGTGCATCTTTAATTGGATATAACTGTGTAGTTTCCAAGGCCGCCAGTAAGCACACAAAGGGCTGGCTCTTCCATAAAAAGGGAAGTTATGCTTGTAGCTTTGCTTAGAATTTGGATTCATTTCCCTGAGCCTGCCGCGGTGAATAAAGTGTAACTCCAAACTCTCAGAGCGCTGCTTGGTTCTTGTCCGGTTTTTCTGTAACAGTAGGGGACGTGCAGGAGGCAGCCAATCAATGATTCTCTCTCATCATTGATATTTCCATTGCTCTTTCCCTCTCCCTTCCTCTCTGAAATCAATAAAGCGATTTAAAAAAAAAAGAAATAGAAAATGGTTCCTTAAATAATAAGGTAACCAATGTTTACTTGTTAACTCTGCTAGCACATGAAAGTGACATTAAATGATACAAAGAAGAAATGGCAAGAAAAGTCTGCTTTTATTTCATGTTGCGATATTTAGACATCAAGATGGCATAGTATGCTTCCTTTATTCATAATATTACTCAGTACCTGATTCCTGAAAGTGACTAAAAATGCCTCTACTATAACTGGGGAGGGTCATGCGTCCACGACAGACCTTCCCCAGCATGGCTTGCTTTCTGGGGCATCAGCCACACCCTCTTGCAGCAAACCCAGGGTCCAGCCCCTAAGGGACGGAGTGTGCTGGGATTGCCCAGGACCAGAGGGCAGGGAGGAAGGAGCAGTAGTTAAGGGGACTGAGAGGAGCTGACTGGTGCAATGGGTTGAAAACCACAGAGCACGAGGCGCCGGAGGCCACAGTATCAAGAAAGGGTGTGCATGACTGTGTCACAGCTCTGGGAAAACAAAGCAAAAACAAACATACAAAACTGCATTATTCCACAAGCACATGCCAGACTCCCCTGTGAGACAGTGTCTAATCAGGCCTAATAACCACATAAATTTAAATTTTCTACTCCCAGATCCTCCTACTTAAGATTAAGAGAAAAAAACTATTAAGTAAACTGGTTTCCTGTCAGACACAAGTGAAAATGTTAGTTTTTGATTCCCCAAATCAACCTGGCATGACCAACTGCCTTACGCTTAGTTACCTCAGTAACAGCACTGACTATGGTGCAGGACGTGGTCTGGTTCTAAGATCAGACCCAAGGCGCCAGGGCCCATCTGTTTGAAGTCTCCCTCTGCCCAGTCTTCCTTATTTACAGAAAATGATCTGAGTAAGAGAAAAGAAAACTTAAAAAACCCACCAGATAATACAAGTCAAAAGCTAACCATAAACTCTAAGAGCAATACCGCAAGATCCCAAAGATTAAAAATAAAAGTGCCGCTGAGGAGAAAGCTTAAACACTGTCTTGGTTTCTTATCTTTAAGTATCTTTCCCTCCAAAGCATATAGCACAGCACTACAGCTCAGGATGGAGAAATTGCATCCATTTTCAAACAGGAATAACAAACTCTCAGAAGAGTGCACCCACCGTCTGACACCTATGTGTGCACATGGCCAGTCAGGAGCGCACTGTTAGGAATGGTTAGCAGGGCTGTCAGCATGGCCTCTGAAAAGGCAGTAGTAATTTATTTTTCCCCAACAGAAAAAAGAAAGAAAAAGGGGGCGAGATCAGAACTATCAACTCTGCAGCATTTTATAACGTCCCTGATGCCATGATTGTCTACAAACACATGACACATTATCTTGTCATCATCTTCCAGCTACAAGAATGAAACAGCTTTCATTACACATCAGACATATTTCTAAGGAAGCCGTACAAATAGAACTATATTTTTCTTGTGACTGAGATGATTTCAGAGTTCTGCCACAGCGAAGCAAGACATCCTTTAGAATTATCTTTTGAGATGAAACACAATCCATAGTGAGATGTCACTGAGCGCCAGCACGTGTCCGTCAGGCCGTGGGCGCCGCGGGCTCTGTGGGCTTGAACCATGGCTGATGCCTGCGAGGAGGCCTGACCCCTGTGCAGCGATAGAAACACAGGGGCCTGGAAGGGAGCAGTGCAGATCTGGCGGATGTCGGTGTGGGGGATGTCGGCACCAAGTAGGAGACACAGAAAATGAACATCAGGGAGCCTCCAGGCGTGAAGAGGACTCCCAAGAGATGTGGTCCAGACTCCACAGCCTCCATGAGGCCGCGAGTTCCCCAGGGTCTGACAGAAGGAGCAGGGACTGAGCCCAGGAGGAAGAGGTGCGACAAGGCCGGGACAAAGGCACCGAGGTGAGGGCATTCTGAGCCAATGTCTGGAGGACACTGGCTTCTGTAGAAAATTCAGGTTGGAACATAATTAAAAAGAGGAGAAAAGGAATGGCTGTGTGGGAAGGGCTGTGCAGGGCTATTCCTTCCTTCTCTCTCCTTCTCCCCCCACCACAATCCCACGCTCTCCCAGCCTCAAATTAGCCACGGCCTGTGGAGTCAGAAACCTGAATCCTAAGTAGGCTTCTCAGTGGCTGTAAAACCTCAGAAAGTTGTTTAATTATCTGGGGCTCAGTTTCCTTACATGTACACGGTGACAATTATATCTTCTAAAAAGTCTGACTTATTTTCAAGAGTAATAATATCTAGTCTTGTGTGAGGCACACGCTCCAATTGCTTGCGTTGTCTCGTTTAATGCTGACCACTAGCCTCAGGCTGCATGCTATTCCCTTTGTGCAGCTGAGAAAATGGATCAGCAGGTCAAGTTGTTTGCGGCAAATACACAGTCACAAATTTGTGAAGCCAGAGGTGCTGCTGACCCCAGCGGCCTCACCCCTGCCGTTCCTATGCACTAGCAATAACACATCCAAGGCTTTACTGCGATGCCTACAGACGTAGCTGCTATTGATGTTATTATTACTCTTTGAAATTCCATAACATGGTTCTTGTTTGTTACTTGTGTTGCTCATGTTAGTCTTATCATTCTAGTTGAGAAAACTGAAACCCGGGGATTTTTCTTTAACTTACCCAAGTGACTGCTGATAACTGACAGACACAATTAGACTGGAGTCTGATTAACAAGCTTCTTACATTTTGGATTGAGAAGCTTGTTCTTTTTCTATGTTAATGGAGCACCATTACATTCTCTTACATGTGGAAGTGGAATAACAAAGCATCCCTTTAGGAGGGCTCATTAAAGTTCCCTGAAGCTTTCACTTAATATTCCCACACCAGACTCTGAACTTCCGCTTGGTCCTCCTCTGTGGCCAACAAATGCCTCTGAGACTTTATTTCATATGTTGGACATATTTCTCTCCTCTGGTCTAGACTAGGAGCTCCGTAAGAGGGAAACTCTTCTACTTACCCTTGCATTTCCAGAGCTTAGCAGAAATGCACCAAATTTACTGCAGATACAAACATGTAATGGATAAGTGAATAGATGCATGAGGTAGATACGATAAATTCAAAAGGAAGCACTTTTAGGAATTCACATGGCAGCTTCAGGGACTATGGACCCCACTGAAGTTTATGTAAAGTGTGGACTGTATATACTTATGTGCATTTTCAAGAAGGAAGTTCCATAATTCTCATTGGATTCTCAGAAAGGTCCGGGACCCCATAAACATTAAGTGCCATTAGACTCAAGGTAGGGAGACCAGTTACAAGTAATCAAATTTGTACAGAAAAGAAGTTACAAAGGACTAAACTGGTGCTATGATAATAGATATGGGAAGAATTATACAGAAGCTGACATGCCATAAATACATCCACAGAATTTGATACCAAAAACTAAGTCGTTGTTCAGGGTTTGCTCCCTAAGATATGGCAGAAATCCGTATAACTTTTCCAACTATCTGACTTCCTTCATGAAATGTTTAGTACATGTTTAGAAATTAAACATGTATGCAATGTATTTTACCAATCCTACAATGAAATAGCACAATCATTTTGCACCTTATATGCACCAAATGTTTATTCAATTCTGAGCTATGTGAAGAACTAGAAATTAGAGACACAGAGATTAGGAGTGAAGATTTTATCCCTTTTTACTGGAAAACAGGAGAAATTTTACTTAAAGTGAAGAAAAAACACCAGAGACTTTTACAGTGCACTGGTGACTGACTGATGTGGGGACTGGCCGTGGTACGCAGCCTCTCTAGGAAGACTGGGTGCAGATCCATCTCCAGGCAACACAAGGCTGAGGATGGGAAAACAAGGCCAGTCAGCCTTGCTGCTGGTGGGAGGTCTGCAGGGACAGGGACCTGGGAATCTCAGGCTGTGGAGAGTCACGGATGTCTTGCTGGGTGGCAGCCAACACAAAGGGGTCTCGGCCACCTTGGGTTAGTTCTGGGTTTAAACTAAGTTAAGCATTCAGGAAGTGATCGCAAATGTTGAAAGAAACTGTTCAAACTAAAGACAGAGGAAAGTTTACAAAACTATCTACCATCTCTGTGGACCACAAAAGAATAGCCAGTGAAGACAACAGGTGCAGGGACAGGCACTGGGCCCAGGCGCAGGCATGATGACATGGAGTGTCACTGCTGCCGGGTACTGGAAGCTAAGTGTCCCTGGTGAGATGATGCAACAAGTCCGCGTCGTGGCTGACGTCAGGGGAGGGAGTGTTGTAAGCCCCATAACTTGTTCCTGAAGCAGGTCTAGCTTTATGCTCTGCACCCGGGGAGGTAGGTGAGAACAGCTCAGCCAAGCCTCTTTAGGATCACCGTGTCCAGACAGGGACCCTCAGTCCCATCAGGAAACTTGGCTCTGGGCTGGTGGGAAACAACTGCAAACCAACAGACTGTGAGGATGATCCAGAAACAGAGGGACAGAAAAAAATAAAATAAATGCAACATCCCCCACAAAAACTGCCTTTATCAAACAGAATTCCATAAAGAGATCTAATGCCAAAAATAGTAAAAAATCAGGTGATATATTCACTAAAATAAAATTGATTTTATGAGAGTGTATGGCAAAAACTTTTTTTTCTAATTGTATATATCTAAGGAATACTATAGCAAAGACTTTCAAATATGTTATAATTGCCCAAAGAGATGTATTAAAGTAAAATTTCTAAGAAAAAATGGAGACATTATGAAACAAAATAGGCCAAAGGAACAATAGTGGCCAGATATATAAGAATATAAATTAGAAACCTTATAAGTAAAAAACCCCAAAAAACAGAGCTGTCAAATTTTTATAATCCACTAGATTAGATCATTTAGACTGGACACCATTGAACAGAGACTTTACATTTTAGACTCAAATCATGAGGAAGTTGCCCAGAATCCTGCTCAGAGACACAGGCATTTTTAAAAAGAAGGAACAGTCAAGAAATGTGCACAATAGACTGAAAATCTCTAACAATCACGTAAGAGGAGTTTCAGAAGAAAAAAATGTAGACTACAGGAGCATAAATATTTGCAGAAGCAAGAGCTAAGGCATTTTCAAATGGGAAGAAGTTCATGTAAACTCAGATAAAAAAAAATGCACTCCTAGTACCAAGCGTAATAAATGAATTCCCATCTTGATGCCTCACAGTGAAAATGAAATAACATCGAGTGAAAAGCATATCCAGGGAACACATTGGAAACTTTTACCAAGATGGTTATATGTTTCAATCTCTTCTAATCCCGTCTGTCCTTCCTCTTTATTCTCATCTTCTCTGATGTAGCCTTCTGCACTGTAACTTTTCCAGATGAATATTATTATTTCACTACAATGTGGAATGAATACTATCATTTCACTGATGTTTTAGTCCCTAAGGACAGAGACCAGGTACTCTTTCACAGTTGTAATTTCAGCACCTAGAAATGTGTGGCACATACATAGTTCCAGTGCTCAATAATGTTTAATAGATGAAAGAATAAAGACTCTAAGAAGTTAAGCTACTTTCCCACACTGTACAGGTAATAATAGTAGAGCTGAACAACTTTACTGACCATTGATTTATTTAGATTTCAACAAAGTCAAGTCCTGAAAGGACTCTTTTTACATAGGTTACTGCCCAACCATTTTCTCTCCATCCATTTCTTGGCCAATGGTTTCTTTTAGATCAATGTTATAATTAATCTTGCTTTTTTTTTTTTTTTTGCCTCCTTACTTTGTCATTCGACATGTTGTTATCAATCACAAATTTACATAATCTTTAAATTTATTGTATCTTTGTATCTGTATTAATTTACTGGGACAAATATCATGGATGAATGCCATCAGAAATGGGCAAATCAAGAAAAGATGATGATTTGAGGAGGTAAATGCAACTCAACAAATTTTGTAAAGTATATGTGCAAAGCAATATGCGATCTACTGCCCTCAAAGATATATGCAGTGTATTAGAAACGCACATTACACATATATAGAAACGACAGAGGAGGATGATGGGAAAATAACATGCTGCCACAGTCTGACAGGAAAGATGGGGTCTCGTTGGGGGCCTGGGAAGCTTCAGGGAGCAGGTGACCCTGATGACAGAAGGACATGGGAGGAACTGAATTCCATCCCGCAAAGCGAGAACGAGCAAATGAAAGCAGAAAAACATGAGAATATTTAAAATGCAGCAATCTTGTAACTTGGTCTTCAGGATAGGGTGTGTGTTGAAAAGTAATGAAAATGAAAAGGCTGTAAATATAGCTTGAGGTTATATCGTGTAGGGCATTGAATGTCCTATGAGAGACCTTGTCTATAATTTAGTAGGCAACAAGAAACTATAAAAGATTTGTAAAGAGAAACTACTACATCAAAGATACTCTTTTTGAAGTTTGAATATGATGAGCTGGTATTTATATCCATGAATTTAAAACCTGGCAGACTATCCAGGGGAAATGCACAGTGAAAATGAAAGGTGGCACTCAGGAGAGGAACTGGAGCCAGAGAGAATGATTAACGTCTTGGGCAGGAAGAGGACAAAGACAAATGGAAAGCATTCGGCAGCTGGTCAAGGATTCGGTCAGTGACCTTGGGGTGGGGCTGGGGGGTCAGCTTCATTAAGTCTAGAAGAAATAATGTTAAAAAAAAGACTCTGGATTTGGCCTTTAGAAGGTGTCCTCAATGATAACTACCAGCAGTGGCGGGATGGTGAGGGCAAAAGCCTGGATGGTAAAGATAATAAATTAAACTGTAAAACAGGAGAAAGCCAATGTTCTGTGGAAAAGCCTGGTAGCAAAAGATGTATGTTGGGCCTGGCCAGTGTGGTTCAGTGGTTGAGCGTTGACCTATGAACCAGGAGGTCATGGTTCGATTCCTGGTCAGGGCACATGCCTGGGTTGTGGGCTCCATCCCCAGTGTGGGGCGTGCAGGAGGCAGCCCATCAATGCTTCTCTCTCACCATTGATGTTTCTATCTCTCTCTTCCTCTTCTTTCCTCTCTGAAAGCAATAAAATATATTTTTTAAAAGGATGTACAGTTGAGGTTAGGAGAACCCTGAACATTCTTTTCCGTATCAGCAAGAATCAGGGCTCTCCTCTCACTGCTGATGTCACAGGCTCTCAACGTCCTGAGTCTGTGATTCTGATGCCTGTTCACTTCCCATTCTCCCACTGGACTGTAGGTTCGTTAAGTGCAGATGCTGCGTCTTTTCTACACTGTTTTCCCGTCAGCTAACCCACCCATTGCCTAACACACCGAAAACACTCAATACAAATGTTTTTAAGATTCAAGAAAAGGTTGAAAGATGGCATGTGGGAAAATGAAATGGATACAGCAAGGCCCTGGAGGATGTGTGCAGGATTAGGGTCAGAAATAGGATGAAAATCGAAGTTTGGGTGAAACAAGCGGCTCGTCATCTAAATATACCAGAAACACCTCTGCTGTTTTCGCTTTGGAGCACCCGTTCCAAAGAGTGTGAGTGTGATCTTAAATAGTATTTTCCATTATAAACAAATACACTTAAAAGTGGAAGCAAGAAAAATTAACCTGGCCCAAAGAGAACAGAGCTGGAATCTGAGCAATCCCCCATGAATACGGGGAAACGCTGAGAGGCACAGAAGCTGCAGGTAAAACCGAGGGAATGTTCACTGTGGCTGTTCCAACGCCACTTGCTCCGTGATTTTTCCCAATCTTTTCTGTGCAGGTGAGAATAAAGAAACCAGGATCCATGGTTGTCCCTACCTCAAGTCCACATGCATTTCCAGGTTGTTCTATGGTACCAGTTGGAAGCTGAATTTGTAGAATTTGAGGGGAAAAGGAATAAAGACATCACTGTGCCTACCAGGAGCTGCCTTCATGTCCAAAGTGGCCACCTGGTGAGACCTGACCCTCAGCTGGAGGAGGGCTCCATTAGGTCAAGAACTAAGGTTAGGAAATGACCCAGGTTTGGCCTGGAGGGTCCGGAGATAAAGTCTATCTTCTTGTCCAACAGCCTTGTGTGAGGTCAGGTTTCTATTCCAAATTATCCAAGGGAATAGACTTCAGTAAAATAATGTGTATCTAGACGTCCCTATAATTTCAAATGTGAATGGGGGGGGGCAAGAATAAAGGAAGCTGTCAGTAAGGCACTGATGGGCTTCTCCTGACTCCCCAATGAAGAGGGAGGCCCACGAGGGGAATGCAGCTCTTTCTCTGCTCCTTCGCTCCCCCTTCTCACTTCCTCAGCGGTAGCACCCACCCAATGGGAAGGATGCCCTGTGGGGGCAGCGAGCGAACCCCAGGGTGCTAGGGACAGGATGGATAACCCCTGAATTTTGAGTCAGTTGAATCTTGAGCAGTTAGACCATTATTATTTTACTCTCCAGTTTATCCAGAGATACTGTGATCGTACTCTCACTGCATTCCTGTTTAATGTCTCTCTTTCCAAACAGGCAGTCTGTCTTCTAACACTGGCTGGCTTCACAATTTTCCCTCCTTCTCAGCATGACAATCCTCTCCAGGTGAGGGGTGGGGGTGGAGGGGCGGGGATTTGGGGTTTTGAAGAAAGAAGTGATGTCTCCTGCAAAGACAAGCCATTGCATCGGTCTCATACATCCCTGGGCACTAACCACCTGAGGGGCTGGTCCCAGAACAACAGGTCGGAGCCTTCGGTCCAGGCACAGAGATCAGTCTTTGGTGACCTTGGCTGAGTCCTGCTGAAGCATAAAGCGCTAGGAGCCAGGGGAAGACAAAGCGACATGCCAATACGCCACAGAGCTTCAATAGTATGAAAATTACTCTATTTCTTTTCATGTCGAGAAGTAGTTTGCAAACACTAATAACTCTCCCTCATTCTCTCTCTGATAATAGAATCCTTTTTTATAAGAGAAAAATACAGAAATGAGAATGCTTTGATGTGATTTATTCAAGCCAGATCAATTGCACATCAACATACCAAACTGCCTTGCATATCAGAACACGGGCCCACAAATCAAAGGGCCGGCAATGCACGAGGAGTCCTCAGCTGCCCCGTTCCTCAGCCATGGGAGGGCTCTGTTTCAATGACCTTTACCGGCAGAAACACCCTTCTTCTAATATTTAACAATGCTGAGGTTTCAAACAGCAACAAACAAACCAACCTTCTTTATAGGAACCCAAATGTCTTAGGGCAAAATGGGCAATAACAAGAATTTTGTTTCATCTAGTAACACATACTAATATTTAATGACATATGTGATGACTATGATGGAAGATGTAAAATTTTATATGTATAACATGTAATTCACAATTTATGTAGCTATATAGTTCCATCTATGTAATACTGCCTCTTAAAAACACCAGAGCCTGGGTTAGGGTTATATAAACAGGCAGCATGAACTCAGCTTCTACAACACGATGTTACATAAACCCTGGGAGGGGTCATCCCAAAGGCACCTCTGAATCTCAGAAACATTTGTACTTATTGTTAGAAGTAAAACAGATTAATGTAAGTAAAACTGAGAAGTGACTAAAGAATAATTTTCTCTTCATCCTGTAAGACTGGGGCACTTTTCCTTTTTGAAGGGATTATGGAAGTGAATTATTGTTTCTAAAAGGAGTATTGCGTTTTCACAAACACGTTTTTATAGAAACTAACCTTTTAGGAGGCAATTATTTCAATGCTTTTTCTTAAATTTGCGTGTCTTGGAGTTTGTGTTACTTGATATTTACAGATTAATGCTCCCAGATACGCACATTCCAGACTCAGTCATGTTTTTCTAAGACCACAGACAACTTGTGGTTCCCACAATGGGAACCATATACCTTTTATTAAAACTCCCTGCTCATGCTTCTGCCATAGTTTCCAGGGTCACTTCAGAGACATGACGAGGATGGTGGCAGAGAGAGGTCATGACTTTCAAGGAAAGTTCAAGTTCATCCCAGACTCAGAGGCCTTCACAGTCCCTGGGGGTCGCTTCATTTGCATTGAAAAGAGGAGTCAGCACAGCTCCCAGGCCACGGGACTCCTGGGGGCTCAGTGGCCTCCAGAGACTGCTGTGGTCTTGAATCTTATGTGCGATCTTCACCTGGGTGTGCAGACCCCGAATGACGGTGGGTAGCATTCAGGGATCAGTGAACGCAGACTGGAAAAAGTAAGATCTTTCATTTTCACCGACCTCCAACTAAAATGTAGCATTTCCTGCAATTATGAGTGTAGACAACAAATCCCAGGAATACTAACGTCCTATGACTGTCACCAATAGCCATCATAGATATTTCCATATCACATTATAGTTGTTGCAAAATCCCAAAATAGATGTTTCATTTATTCTCATCTCCAAGTTCAAGTGTAGCCATTACTAGTATTCGTCCACAATGTTTAAGGTCTGGAAGCACTTTGGGAATCAGTGACCTGAAGTGAATAAAGTGAGGGGTGTTGTTCCCTGCTGGTCAGTGGGCACATCTGTTTGCTGCATGTCCATGTCCAGCCCTGTTTCTCAGAGGACGCACAGAATACACAGCCACCCACATCTCAGGGCCTCCGGGGTCACAGGCTGCTGCAAAGGCCCTCAAGCCTAAGTCCCCCGAGGGTGACTGTGCCCTCACCCGTCTTTTGTGATTTGTGGTCACACTCTGTTAGAAATCTGTAGACTCCACATTCATGGGTGCACTGGAGTTCTGTGTACAGAAAATTCCTTCCCATCTCTGCATCCGGTCTCAGGGGCTGGTTTATAACCACAGCCTATGGAAATGCTGACACAGCTTCAAACAAACAAACAAACAAGCAAAACAACAGCAGGCGTCAACCGAGAGCTACAGTCAGCACCAAATGCCGACCCAGTTCCCTAGCAGCCGAGGCCTCCCATCAGCTCCCCACCCCAGGGTTCAGGCAGGCGGGGCGGGCTCACACCAGGTACCAGAAGCATGGGCTCTGCACCTCGAAGCAGGGACAGTGAACCAGAGGGGCTGGGCAGTGGGGTGCAGGCCCATGAGGCAGCGCCAGGAACAAGATTACCGCTGCCTGGCAGGAGCCAGAAACAACAGCCGGGAGCTGGAGGAGTTGGGTTTTGTTTTGTTTTGTTTTGTTTACAGACATGCTGACAACCTTTAAGGGAAAGTGGTAACTCATAACAAGGGTTGAGCATTACCTAAGATGCAACCAGATACATGGAAGAAAGGTCGATATGGAAATGACCTTCGTCTAGCCAAGTGCATCATCAAACACAGATACTCTCTGCAGAAAACAGGCTCCTATGTATTCCCTGTGGCACTGCCCTTTGCTCCTAACCTGTCACAGTGCCCCCAGGCTGTATGCCTCTGAGTCAAATCCCATCCTCCTGAAATACTTAGAATGGTTTTTGTTTTCCTGATCAAAATAATCATATTGTATTTTCTTTTTCCTATTCAGAGGGCCATGGACTGAATGATTGTAGGGACAGGATTTTCCTTTTCTAGAAGTTGCACAAGTTCATGAGCATTAAATGCTGGCTTTTCAATAGATTAGTGGAAAGGTGGAGAAGTCTGTCCTAGCTATGGCGGCCTCCTGTGAGAGAACTCTTTCTGAGCCAGGGACAGATAAAACCACTGCACACATGAGACAAAACCAGCAGATGGCCACCAGCAAAAACACACAGATCTCCAGCAGCTGGGTCACGTTCATGCAAGGAAAGGGGTCTCTCGCAGGGAGAGAAGCTTCACAGATGAAGAATATTTGGGGCTAAGAGAGGACCCGTGGCCAATCAGAGGCCAGGGATTACACCGAGAATCTGTAAAAACTGAAAGAGCTCACCTATTCAATTTATATAATTTTTTAATGATAATATCTGGTTTTGGCAAATGCAACCACTTAAACCAGTGGTTCTCAACCTTCCTAATGCCGCGACCCTTTAATACAGTTCCTCATGTTGTGGTGACCCCCAATTTCATTGTTACAAATTGAACATAATTAAAGCATAGTGATTAATCACAAAAACAATATGTAATGATAGATGTGTTTTCCGATGGTCTTAGGCGACCCCTGTGAAAGGGTCGTTTGACCCCCAAAAGGGCTGCGATCCACAGGTTGAGAACCGCTGACTTAAACACATTGCTGATGGGAATACAAATTGCTATGCTAATTCAGAGAGCACCTTGGCTAAATGTTTTAAATGTTTAAAAATGCTCAGGTTCTTTTTATCATACATTGCTACTTCTAACATTTTTTTCTACCAAAATCCAAATATTGTTTAAAGAAAAGTGTGTGTTTGTGCATTAGTGCCTTAATGACTCCTGGGAGAATGAGCTACCAAATATTAACTGTAATTCTGTCTGGGTTTGAGGGAGCAGGTAAGTTTTTGTTTTTTTTCCTCCATTTTCTTTTAAAACTTTCTATAAAACACAAGATAAAACAGACTTATGTAACAGCTGAAAAGGCAACAGAGTGAAGACACACACAGTGTCAGGAAGACATGATCATAGTTTTATGTCTTTTCTTAATAATTCTGTGGTCCCAGGAGCAAGAGTTAATCTCAGATGCGTGGTTTCAGACCCGCAGTTTTCAGCTGGCGTTGCCACAAGAACGTTGAAACACGCAATTCCGACTATTTAGTCAGGGGCACTGACCTCTTTTCCCTTAGATCAGTGATTCTCAACCTTCTGGCCCTTTAAATACAGCTCCTCATGTTGTGGTGACCCCCAACCATAAAATTATTTTCGTTGCTACTTCATAATTGCAATGTTGCTACTGTTATGAATCGTAATGTAAATATCTGATATGCAGGATGGTCTTAGGCGACCCCTGTGAAAGGGTCCTTCAACCGGCAAAGGGGTCGCGACCCACAGGTTGAGAACCGCGGCCTTAGATTGTCAAGTAAAAAAGTGGCAACAGCCAACACAACAATAGTCTTCAGATGTAAGTGAATCAAAATTATACCTGTTTTTTTTTTATCAGATCATCAAAAAATATATTTTTTGGTGTGCTGCAGAATTTTAGTAAATTGTTCATGTGCAATGGGCTGAAAAAGGTTGAAAATTGCTGCTTTAGACCCTCCAGTTAGAGACCGATAAAGCGAGACATCTTATCCAAGCTGCGAGTGCAGAGGCTGAGGGACAGCAATTTCCACTGGAGAGAGAAATTCTACAGCCAACAACCATCATCCGGCACAAACGGGCCTCCGGTCTCTGACTCACAAGATAGGTGGTTGGTGCCCTTCACCAACACCAGCTGGAAACCATGCAGAGAATCGTATCCTGTTGGCACTGACGTGTTCGATGGAGTCGGGCCTGTGATGGTTGTCTGTACTGAGCATGTACGGGCTTTCCTTCATGTTATGATTCCCTGAACAATACAACACAGCAACTATTTGCGTAGCATTCACACTGTGTCAGGTATTGTAAGTAACCCAGAGATGACGTAAAGTACATGGTGGATGTGCGTAGGTTATCTGCAGACACTATGCCATTGTATGTAAGGGACTTGAGCACTCAGACTTAGTTACCCACAAGGGTCTTGGGAGCAAAGCCCCTCAGACACAAGGGACAACTATCTAGGGCAGCGGTCGCCACCCTTTCGGACCTCACAGACCACCAGTTGGCGACCACTGGTCTAGGGGAACTTAGAGATGAGGGACACAGCATGACACAGACTCGAAATAGAAGAGAATAAGCATTATTCTCGCTTCCCTGCTTTCCTATGCCTCCCAAGAAATCCACATTTAATCCATCATATATACCATTTGAGAGAGACCAGGAATGTTTTTTTAAAGAAGAAAAAGGGAAATTTCAAAAACAAAATAATGCTAATTTTTGTTAATCCAGTGAAATCGCTCTTACTAAGAGTCTCTGAGGCCCAGGAGGATAGAGGCCGAGTCTCACTTCTCTTTGTATCTTCAGTCTCAGCACAGCACCTCACTCAAGGAAGCTTTGATGAATGAATGCATGAATGATAATTTGAATCCTTTCAATAAGACCCTTAAAGCCATCCATTTTATCCAGAAGAAAGCTAGTAAGTAACCAAACCAAATGTCTGTGGAATAATATTCAAAAATACAAAACAAAATTCTAAGAAAATTTCATGAGTTCCTTTTTATTTTTACTTGTGTTAAACTCAGCTCCTACCCCTACTCATCAATCACCTTACCCATCTATCATAAAAAGTGCTGGTTGCCACAATTCTCTAGGTATTTCAGGGCCTTGTACTTTATGATTGGATCATTTAGAAGGAACACTGAGGCAGCTGACCCACAGAGAATTTAACAAGAACTGGACACGCATCAGCAATATCCCAGCCGACCTCACAGGAGTGGGCTTGGTGCTGACCGGCGAAGCCTCTGTGCAGGACAGTGAGGGGCATGTGGGCCGGATCATGAATGATGACAGCCCTTCAGAAAGGCTGAGGAAATTCTGTGACAGGTTATACAGTCACATGCAAAAGTGCTCTTGCTGCTGTCACAGTCATCATGTTTCCATGTCAGCCCTGGATTACCCTGTGTGAAAAACTAAACAACATCCTCACCCTGATTGCGTGTAACATGACAAATTAAACATCGCTGCAATGCCAAACCCAGACCCTGATGAAAAACAAAAAGGACCTCTGTTTGTTCTCATGCTTGTGGTTTAAAAAATCATTGGATTATTTTATTTGCAAATATAAATGTTTACATTTAACCATTTCCATTATAGTAAACAAACACTTGAAAAATACCAATGGAATTACAGGGGTATGTTCCATTGTTTCCCAAAAAATCGTTCAAGGTGAACTCCAGTCTAGACTGAATGTGTTTGTCACCTCCTCTCTAGTGTCTGCCTTGCTCGTCCTCAGCCCAGCCCCAGCGTGACTCAGTGCTCCTACTGTGTCAAGTGAAACCCATTCCCCTCCTTGCCCCTACTTAGTGCCTCCCTGACCCTATGTTCTCCGCAACCCACCTGTTGGGACACATACCTGTTTCCTGCTTATTAATAGTCAAAGTTCTTTCCTATGGAGCATAAACAGGGACCATTCACAGCACTGGAATTTCACATACGTTCTCTCTGATCCTAACCACGGTCATGTGTGCTGTGGAGCTAAATCTTCTTGCGTCCTGTCACATCCTTTTTCTCTCCTGATTAATGAAACGTACACTTACTATCCCTGGGAATGGCCCAAACTTCATCATTTTAATGTTGTTATTTTCAATCTCTGAGATCTAAATAGTAGATCCAAATTACAGGAGTAATTATCATCATCATCATCATCATTTCAAAAGACAAAAGTCACGTCTGACCATATGGTCTGGGAACTGGCAGCACATGGACCTTAGAATAGAGACTGAGCATCAAGGGACACACCACCCTGAATACACCCCAAATCGTCTAAGCTCAGAAGCTATGCAGGGTCGGGCCTGGCTAGTACTTGGATGGGAGACTAGAGATAGAATCTCAAATGCCTGCACAGCCAGTCGGGTAGCTTTCAATGAGTTCAGTCAGTTGCAAAGGAAATGTTTGTGCACAGCAGGTGCACGGCAGTAAGAACTGGAAGGCATACACTTCAAGTGGAAGAAACAACAGGCTCTGTGTTGCCACATCTTCTGATCTGTTTTTCCTGAGAAGCCAAAAATTCTGATATTTATGTGAAATCCCCTGTCAACTTTTAATTGGAAACATTGCACAGACCTAACATGACAACCAGCAGGAGGAGGCCTCGCCATGGCCACCAAGCACTGGCCCCCCGACTCCAGGTTCCTGCAGGCCCCAGTCAGACGGGTCCCGAGATGCTGTAGGCAACTCCATTTCACTGAAGTTTTAATTACTGGTCACTGTTGCAGTTCATTTTGGCTCTTCAAAAGCAGTTTCCCATTCAAGGTAAACCTGCCATTTTACATTCTGGTCCAAGGTAGCTCTGTGCTTTGCATTTGGGCTAGTAGATGCCATGGGCCTGTTATTGCAGCTGAGGGCAATGGCCATTATCCTGATTCCAAGTCAGGTAAAAATGTACATTTTTAAGCAAAGATGCTCTCTTATTACAGTAATAGAAGATTGTACCATTGCTTCTGTAAAACAATTTTTAGACGATAAATGAAAGGCCTCCTTGTGTCCTCCTGGAGGTATAGACTAGTGAGTGCTTTTCAGTTTAAAATATCATTACTGTAATCATTTTTCTCTATTTCCTGCAAATTCATCTGAAATGCATTCTCCGGGATGGATCAATCATCCTTAGTGTAGCGAACACTTGGTCATATGATTCATGTGGTTTTATGCCACTTGGGTAAGAAATCAATTAAAGTGCTGAGAACTGGTAAATGTAACATGAGAGTCCAACATGGGAATTGGGCTGCTAACCGGGTCTCTGATTAATTGCTGAGATCAATAGGTAAACATGCAACTGCTTTGAGCCAAGGCAATAGGAAATCCTCCCCACCCCCTGACTGGGGACAATAAGTGATTCCCTCAGCAGCTGCTGCTGTTCAGGACAATGCATCCAAGTGTGGGGTGATTTTTTTAAAAAAATTTTAAAGGAATAAAATGTGGGTAAAAATGAGTTAAGTTTATTCTCAATTTTACAAAAAAAGAGAGACAAAGAAACTAAATGGAAGTCTTAAAGGCACTTCAAACTAATGCCAGGATATGTCATTTGTATTCCAATATCTTTATGGCAAATTGGAAAGATTATGGGCTTTGGGATAAATCAGATGTGATTTCAAATATGCCTTGTAGCAGACCTTGGACAATGTCCATCAAGGGGTCTAAGCCTCAATTTCTTCATCACAAACTATGGGTTAGAATTCTTACCCGGCACTATTCCTAGAGAATTAAGTGAGATAAAGTCAGTGTCTACTTAAGGGTGTTATTTATATCCCTGTACATATTTGCCAGGTACACCTGTTAGATAGGCAGCGAGTGCGGTGCTAACGAAGGAGAGGGAGCAAACCCAACTAAGCCTGGGTAAGTGGGGGCGCCACAGCTTCACAGACACCCAGGGGGCAGCCACAGGGCAGGAAGGATGGCTTTCCAATCTCTGGGAACAACTGGTTCCTTCTTTCTGGACTGGGGGGTGGGGAGGGAGCAGTAAAGGGAAAGTCTCTCTGCTGAGGGCGAGCGCAGAAGTCAGATGAGGAAGCATAACTACAAGGCACAGCAGTTGGAGCCCCAACAGGGACCATGAGGGGGGAGTCCAGCCTGGAGATGTGGGAAGAGACTGGAGAGGGAAGGCAGGGACCCTGGAGACCCAGGAAAGGGACTGAACGGGGTAGGCGCCAGCACAGCCTGGGAGGACCCAGGAAAGGGATGGGAGAGTTTGAAGGAAAGCTCCCTCTTCCCAAACTCTGGGAAAATACAACCAGCTTCCCAAAGGACCCTGCTCTCTCCCTTCAGCAGCTGCACAGGCCTGGGCACACGCTGACCATGGGCCCGGGGGCAGCAGAGACTGCGTGGGGCTCACGGCAGGGCAGCTCAGGGTCCTGCCCTCATGCTGGGCTTGGTAGGGGCCCAGGGCCCCAGAGGCCGAACTTCTCCCACAGCGAGAAGGAGCTGAGCCCTGGCCGTGGATCAGAGCCAGGCAGGGTGAACCTGGGGGCAGTCCTTTGTTTCTGCCACAGTCAATCTGGCCACTGAACCTCAGACCCTCCTGGGCGAGGGTACCTGAGGTGCTTTCCTGGTGAGATTGAAAGAATCCCATTTCCTCCACAACACACCCAAAATGGGATTGTCCTAAGAAAATGAAGCCCACATGTTGAATAAAGCTCCTAAATTTAATAAAAGATGCTCATCATATAATTGCCACTTCATTTATTATTCATTTTTGGTCTGTCTGCTATGCACCCAGAACCATCGGTGCATTACAAACAGTCCCTGCGAAAGGAGAACTGCTTCTCTAATCACAACACTTCTGACACCAAATGTAGGGGGTTTCCCTGCAGAAATACCTTCTCCAACTCTCTGGACATCAGTGGGGTGTCCTACAACCTAATTAACACTGGGGTTAGTGTCCAGCTGCTCAGGTTTAAAGAGTCTCAGGCTGCCCCTGCTTCAGATGAGTCGCAGGAACGCACCCCCAGTCACAGGAGAATGCAGCGGGTTTAGTGGAGTCAAAATCACAGGGCGGTGAGTCCCGGGTCCAGCCCAGCGTCAGGCTAGCTCACCTTGTATTTCCCCACTGCAGCCCATCAGTCCATTGTGTGTGGGGTCCCCATGGCAGTGGGCCCAAGAGAACCAAGAGAGTGTGCCCAGAGCAATGAGAGACCCAAGAGCATAAAGCTGAGCACAAGAGAGCAAATCCCTTCACTCAGGGGGCTGTGTATTCCCGCCCTCGCTGGGACATTCTGGCTAATCATCTCTGTCCCCAGGTGTGATTGACAGGCAAGCACCTTCCCTATGCCACCCACCTCCACCCCCCACCCCCACCCCCACCCCCCATCCACCTTTCCTGGGCATGCCTCTATCTTCCCTTCCTTGGATTCCTCCCCCAATGTTTTGCAGGGAACGTCCCTATAATGCCTGGTTTCCCCTTTGCTCCTTTCCTGTTGTTAATAACTAGCTGACTATACTGTGTTATAATTTATAGTCTTCTTTGAACAAGCTTCTGAGTAGAAATCTCACCTGAACAATGTTTTTATTCTCCCTGCTAACTCTATCTCACAAAATAAAACGTCTCAGACACAGTAATGAGGGCTTAGGGATGAGAATTCCAGGTTTGCTCAGGGATCCTGAATTAGCTCACAACCTGTGCTGACAGGTAGCACCTCCCTGTGAAGAGGGGGCACCATCCTGTCTCAGCGATTCTCCATGAAGATTCTCCATGAAGGCGGGAAAGAGGGCTCTGCATTCATGGCTCACATTTTGTCCATCAGGAGCCAGAGATGCGGCTGCGAAGCTGACTCAGCACTCACTGCCCCCAGCATCCTCCCAAAGACCGCTGTGTCTGAGGGGCATCCCTTTGCATAAACAGTCAAGGTTTGCTCTCCTCCATCTCCAAAGTGAACTGTCAGTTATTCATTCCCCAGCCCACTTCCTGTGCAGTGCAAGGCATAGATCTGATCCGCCCTGAAACGGACTTGTCGGTGTGCATTCCACTGAATACCCAATGGCAGTCCTTCCTGTTATCATACATTTACTCAACGCTGCCCTGACAATACCTTGAATTTAAACGCAACAGCTAAACCTTTCCTCTGACCTTTCACCAGCTGTCAGCTCCCTCGCTGACCTTGCTAAACGCAGCTGACAAACACAATGCGCATCTCAATCTACAAAAATACCTCATCGTTCTCAATAACTCAGTGCAATGCTATTCTCCTGTCACTTGCAGTATTTCTTTTCGTGATTATATAGTTTTCATATGAATTTAATTTTAAGTAATTAAAATTTCCAACAAGCCTAGAACAGCCCTGGCCTATGTGGCAAGGTTGGTTGAGTGCCATCCCCTGCACTGAGAGATCACCAGTTGGATTCCTGGTCGGGGCACATGCCTGGGTTGTGGGCTCCATCCCCAGTGTGGGGCGTGCAGGAGGCAGCCAGTAGACGTTTCTCTCACATCATTTCTCTCTCTCTCCCTCTCCCTTCCTCTCTCTTTAAAATCAATAACACATTTTATTTTAAAAAATTAAACAAAATCTGGAACATAACTATCACATACTTCTGTATACTTGAGAATAAACAAGAATTACTTAGATTATAGTATTTAACAATTTTTTTTAAAAAATCCTCCTGATCCCTCAGGGTCCCCAGATGAACAGGAGCAGAGGCAGCCGAAGCGCAGCTGTGCCAGGGCAATAGGTCATGCACACACGTGGGCAGTGAGTTTTAAAAGTGCCCACTGTTTTGGAAGTCAAGTGAAAGAAACTCCAAGGAGATAAGCTCTCCAAAAAGGCCACTGAGTAACCTGTACAAACATCCTGAGATCTCAGTGGCCTTCAAGACAAAGAGAGGATTTGACCAATGAAATCATTGATTCAAAAGAATAAATCCCAAAAGCTTTGCAGAAATCGTTTTCCTAAAACTCTGACTTTTGAGAACTCAAACTCCTTCTCCATAATAACATTTGAAATCCATTAGTTTCATTGATGTTTTCTATTGTTATTTAGTATGTTTGTTTGTTTTTAGAGAAACAGAGAGAGGGAGGAAGAGAGAAACATGGATGTGAGAGTGGAACATCCATCGGCTGCCGCCTGCACGCCCCTCACTGGGGATCGGATCGATGCAGCAACCTGGGCCTGGGCCCTGACCAGGGATGGAACTGGCAACTTTTTGGTGCCCAGGACAATGCCCAACCAACTGAGCCCCACCAGCCAGGGCCGTATTATTTTTATCTTTCTTTTCTCCTCTCCCTGAGAAACTGCTTCCTATGGAAAGGAGTTAAAGCAGAATTAGGTGGATGGGGTAGGGGTGGAGGAGGAGGAGGAGGAGGAATCATGGAGCAGCTGAAACAACAACAAAAAAAAGCTTGCAGAAAAGCAGGATGGGTAGCAGGGCAACAGGGTGTTTTGAAAGGAGGAACTTTTTTTTGCAAGTGAAAGAAAACCATGTTGCCAAAAGGCCAGGAGCCAATCAGAGAGCAGCACAGATAGACAGCGGGCCTCAGCAGATACAAGGGGTAACTTATTTGAATCTCCCTCCCCTGCAGGGAGCCTGTGTTTGTTGCCATAAACTCCTGCCTTGTTGCAGCACCTCTGGTGCTGGGTTTCTTCTTAGATCCCCCGAGACAGGGCCCAGGAAGAATTCCTGCTCTCCAGTTCGGGTATCACTATGCCCAGTCCTCAAAATATTATTTCAAATAATTTCTTAGACTTTATTTTTGAAGTGTTATGAATTCAAATCAACTGTATTTATAAATATCCTTCCCCTTACTGATAAAAATTAAGAGCAATACCCTCTCAAGATCACTAGTTCAAGAGCAGGAAGGTACACATTTATGGTAGAAAGTCATTTTTACTTGGTTTGACTTGCTGCACGTTCAAGATTTTGGCAAAAAATTCAATTGACAAAATAATTTAATTGAAAATAGAGAAGTCATTTACCTACACCCCTGCTTAGTGTGTGGAGGTGATAAGGACAGCATCCAGGCCTGTTCCTCTGGGTCAGTGGTTCTCTACCTTCCTAACGCGGCAATCCTTTAATGCAGCTCCTCATGTTGTGGTGACCCAACCATAACATTATTTTCATTGCTACTTCATAACTGTAATGTTGCTATTTTTATGAATCATAATGTAAATATCTGATATGCAGGATGTATTTAGGCAACCCCTGTGAAAGGGTCGTTCGACCGCCAAAGGGGTCGCGACCCACAGGTTGAGAACCGCTGCTCTAGGTCATCCTACATCCAATTTCCAGGCTGAATTCCCATCAAGTGTTTATCTTTCTCCAACCTCCATCTGAATTATCTTTTTAAAAATACTAGGAACAAGAATAAAAAAGTTTGTTTAGTTATTCAAAGTTTCATAAAGTTTCTTGACAGCTCCAATTTTTATTATTGTTTCCAAAGAATGCAACTTGTTTTTCTACGTAATGTTTTCTTGTGTTCGTTAAAATGACAGAATAGCTCTAATCTCTGCCTGTCTGCCATTTAAATGAAGAACTAAGTTGTTTGAATCAGAGCTGCCATCGCCTACCCCGCTCAGACTCGATCAACTTGGCGTTTGCGTTATATTTAAGGCAGAAAGAAAAACGGTAATGACGCACTTCATTTTTCTGAGGTTGTCAGATATTTCTATAGAAAAAAACATATTACACAAACTTTCTTGTTGGACTCTGCCATTTGCAAATACCACCAATCTTTGCAACTGACAGTACAATGAAAGAAAAATAAGTTTTCATCATAAATTATACTTCCTTTTCTTCTACAGGAACAAAAAAAGTCTATCAAAGTAATGGCAAAATTCAATAATGGTTCTGTTAGTGGCAGAAAGTGTTTAAGTCTCTACATACAAGCTAATATGTCATCAGCTGCAGCTCATCTTCAGAGCTTAGTAGATTTTAAAAAAAATAATGGGTGTAAGTGTCAAGTGAAAATTACTGTGGTTGTACTTAACTGCTGTTTCATTTTGGCTGACATAGGAACTAAAAAACACAGAAAAGACTCATACTTTCTTCCAATAGCAAACTTTTAACAGCTTTAAAGTTTAGGAGACATCTGACTTAAATCCTGTTTTGAGAAAAATTCCATTTGAAACCCCCCCAAAAAAAGTACACATGAGCTCAAAGACCTCATTAAGGACCCTTTAATGGAACTGTGCATGTTGTTGTCACTCCGCACTGACAGAGTGTGACAGTTTAATAATATCCTTGATGAACCGGAATCCATTTATGCTGGGGACCCATGACTCCCTCTCTAAGTAAGGAAGTAAGTATTGCTCCTTCCCTTTATATTACTGTGTGGTCATAGGAAGTCTATGCCATAGCATCCTGAAAACGCTCCCTCCTAAAATGCCATTTACTGTCCTTTCAATAAATAAGATACAGACACTTAGGAAGGTATTTATTGCCAAAGTAATTGCTAATGTATGCAAAAATGTGCTATTTTAGAATTGCTAGCTACCAGTATGCACACAGGTAGCTGCAGTCAAAACATTTTATTAGTTGATATAAAGGTCTTTTCATGGAACTTCAAGAACATTGATCTCTATCTTAACCTCTGAAAGTTAATTTTAACTCTCCAGAAACTATTCCAAACTCATGTGCACCCAAAATACTCAATTAGAAATTATATCAGAATTCAGCATTCAGCTTTCTTTTAAAAAATATTCTTTCCACCCTAACCGGTTTGGCTCAGTGGATAGAGTGTCGGCCTGCAGACTGAACGTTCCTGGGTTCCATTCTGGTCGAGGGCATGTACCTGGGTTGTGGGCTGTGTCCCCAGTAGGGGGTGTACAGGAGGCAGCTGATTGATGTTTCTCTCTCACTGATGTTTCTAACTCTCTATCCCTCTCCCTTCCTCTCTGTAAAATCAATAAAATATATTTTTAAATATATTTTTCCAATTCTACTTAGACTAGCTTTGATCTCCACCGCTTTTGTATCTTCTACATTAAAATAATATGATAAATTAATTTCCATTTAAATTTATTCACAGTAAAAAATATTCTAAAATAATCCTGTTATAAATTTTAATCAAAACTGAACAGCTGACACCATCAGAACTTACAGGGAAAGCAGTTCTGTTCGTGCCCCTTTTTCCAGAAATGAAACTCAGTGGATGACTTATTGCCACGAGCTCTTTATCTACTTGGTGTTTCCCCTGAACCTTGAATTTCTAGAAAGAAAATTTAATAGCTTGCTTTTTAGTTATGTAGTAATCTTTGATGCTACTGTTGAACTCTTGATTAGAAATTTATTTCCCCTATGGCACCCAAGATCACATTTCTACACCTAGAGGTCACATTGCCAGGAGCCGGTCCATCCTTGCTGTTTCAAGGGACCTGGCATATATGGCATACGGTTCTTAATATGTTTGCTCACCTTCTTGGCGCTGTGTTTTAACCAAGGTCACCTCGCTGAGAAAGGTTGAATCCCCAGGTAGGGATTTTCCCCTGAAGTTAGGGAGGGAATAAAACCCCTCAACTAAGTGCCAGGTGGGTAATTAATCACTTTAACTACGAACAATCATGCTTAAGCTACATAATCTTTACTCCCTGGAATGGAGATAAGAAACGCCCTAACCTTTGGAATAGAGATTGATAGGATTGAATCAACTGGTATAAATACAGATGTAACAAGACAGAAAGAGACAGAACTTAGATGAAGATCCTGGAGACAGAACCTACACAGAACCTATAGACAGAAGAACTTCGCTGGAGAGAACATGGCAAAAGATCCTGGACTGAACCTGACTACAGAAATTGACAAGAGAACCTGACTAGAACCTGGTGACTGAACCTGGCTGGAGAACCTGGACAGAACCTGGCTGGAGAACCTAGTGAGGGAACATGGCTACAGAACTTGGCTGGAGAACCTGGAGAACCTAGCAAGAGAACATGGACACAGAGCCTGGCTGGAGATCCAGACCAGAACTTCGCTCTGGAGATCCAGACCAGAACTTGGCTGGAGATCCTGGCTAGAGATCCTGGCTAGGCTGCTGATCAACTGAACGCTATCTCTGTGTCATTCCTTCTTCGCCGACTCCGTCCACACCTTTGGGGACCCCTGGACCTGCTGGGGCTGGACCCCAGCACACATAATACTGATGGTACTTTAAAATCAAGTACAAATTGAGGGGGGAAATGGGGCATATGTAATATTAAAAAATAAAGATTAAAAAAATAAAGTACAGGTGGAAAGGCTTTTTCTCTCATCATAACCAACATAAGCTGTACTATAGGCATGAGAATAAAACCTCTCAGTGATTGCTGTTAAAGTAAAACAACAACAGAAACAGCTCTACTTTCATATTGCAACAGTGTCCTCACAGAGAGGACTCTAAGTGAGAAATGAGCCCTGTAGTTTGAAATGACCTTAAGGACAAGTGTTGTGAGACTAACCAGCAACGTCAGTGTAATTAACAACCTATCCAAAATGCTAGAACTCTCAATTCTAAGGATGGAAGTGCCATTTTAAACTTCTTATACATTTGGTTAAATATGATAATAATCCTACATAATAAAAGCCTAATATGCAAATTGTCCCCTTGACCTGGAGTTTGACCGCTCACTATGACATGCACTGACCACCAGGGGGAGGCGCAGAACATGGCGGGTGTCAGCTATGTGGTGCTGCTGGCCCCGATGGGCACCTACCAGAGTGGGACTGCGGGGGGATGGTGGAACAGATGAGCAGGCGGCGCCAGGCCAACATGGTGTGAATGGGGGCCCTATCGCCCTGCCAATCATCCTGCATAAGATAGCCAGCAGTGGTGGCGAGGGGCAGGGCTGCCACCTGGCTTCCAGGCGCTGAGGGAGCTGGGCAGGGGCCTAGCCCAGATTGATCACCCCACAGGCAGGATGGTGGAGCAGGTAAAGGGGCAGCGCCAGGCCAAGGCGGGGTGCCAGGCAGAGCTGTGGGCCTGCAAAGTGGGGGGCACAAGCTGGGGTGGCAAGGCCAGGGGCGCACGCTGGGGCCCAATCCCTGCAGACCACTCCGAGGGACCCCATTGGTGCACGAATTTGTGCATCAGGCCTCTAGTCATCATCATAATAACCACTTGTATTGGCTTTTTAATATAATGGCTAACATGCTAATATTTTTCTTTCTCAACTTCATTGGATGACTCATTCCAATAGACATAGACAGGTATAATTTAATGTTCCCCAGGGCAAGTTTTTATTTGTTAAAGTTTTTCTCTTAGTCCAGCCAAGAAAAGTAAGTAATTAAATTTGCTATAATTTGGGGGTTGTAGCTAAAACTATTAGGCCCTGGAACTTCTCTCTAATGCCACATCCAGAATCTTGAACTGCAAATCTTGCCAGCATGCCCCTGTTAAAATAAGACTGAGAAGAGCAACAGTCTTGAAAGTCTCACTTTCCCCTTAACATTTTATCCCAATCACACCTCAGCATCCAATTAAATGCCTTCCCTCACCGTTAGGAGGACTGATGGTTGCAGGCCTTTGCCACGGGGGCTACAGACACCTGACAGCCAGCATCTGTTACTCCTAAGAAGGTCTGTCGATTTGTCATTGTCCTAAAGGTTTGCTCTTCCTCGGATATAAATACAAGATAGGACTGCCTGGAATGGTCAGATGGCATAGCTCAGAGCTGAGCACGGCTGATATGGATGGACGGTTATGCATCATCACTCAGAATCTGCTCTGACACAGTGAAGAAGAAGGATCTCTGACCCTTTGAGACAGCAGGGAGGGACCTGGAGAGCATCACCCTGAGTCAAATAAGCCAGTCAGAGAAAGACAAGCATCACATGACCTCACTCATATGTGGAATCTAATGAACAACATAAACTGATGAAAGGAGTAGACCCAGAGACATGGAAACATAAAACAGACTGAGGAACCTCAGAGGGAAGGTGGGGAGGGTGAGAGGGTGGGAGGTAACCAACCAAGGACCTTGTATGCATATATGCATGGCTCATGGCCACAGACAATGGGGTGGTGAGGGCCTGGGGTGGGGGGCAGGGGCAGCCTGGAAGGGGTCAATGGGGGCGGGGAGGACATATGTAATCCTTTCAACAATAAAAATTAAAAAGCAAAAAGAACTGGCTCAGACAAGAGCGAGACGTATTCCTGCGTCTCTGGGCCAGATGCTTGGGATAGGGGCAGCAGCCCTGCCTTCTTCCTCTGAGCCACATGGCTGCCTCTAGCACCCCTGTGCTCCCCCTCGTCAAAGGCAGCGGCGCCGCCCGCCCTCAGACCGCCATCCCGGCAGGAGTCCCCTGGGCTGAGACCTTTGGCTGGAAGCTTTTCAGCGTTAGGAAAGAATGTGCTGAAATCACACTGCACCCAACAGCATGCAATTAGAGTGTTAGCCACAAGGCACAAGGCAGCAGCAGTGCCCCCTATAATCACAAAGGGAGTTTCTTGCACAGCATTTTTCAGATATGATAGCATCTGTCCGTGCAACCTTCCCACAAGGATGCGGGGCGGGTACCCAGATTTTACGTCAGCAATAGCAACAGAGCCCAGAGAGACACAGCCTGGTCCCCAGAGAGCGAGGAAATAACTCAGGTCTCAAGGAAATCAGCTTTTTGGGAGCAGTGAGCTCGCGCATTAGAGAGCTTGTTTGGGGGGGTACTCCTTTAAAAGCCTATTACTGCTTTTCTATCCACGTAAAGGATTGGGATTGAGAGGAAGGGAGGCTATTAGAAAGGAGACACTGAGCGTGCAGCTCAGGGAGAAACTGCCGTGCTCCTGTCAGACTAGGACTTGCTTAACGTTCACATTTGCTGGGATGCGGGTTCGCCCAGACCTCAGGTCGACAAATTGACTCAATTTGCTGCCCCTGTTATTTCAAATTGGACTCGTGATATTCAAGTCTTCCAGGGACAGGGATACAAGAGTCAGGCATTCGAAGAGTCAGCACTCTTTTAGGTCTCATCTGAAATTTAAAACACAATAAATCGTCCACCAGGTTTCTCAGCCTTAGCATCACATGATGTTCTCATACAAATACATGGGCCACAATCAAAAACACATCATTCCCATCCATCCTAGCATGACTCTCATCTCAGCTTTTCATGCAACTTAGCACATCACCTCACATCTTGGTTATTTTCCATAATTTATTTATTCTCAGAGAACTTAGAGTCAGAGAAAATCAAAGCCAGAGATACTGGCTATGTCTCTGAGTACATATTCTTCCCCAAGGAAAGAAAAGCCCTGGTAAGATGCCAAGGCTTAAGTACAACTTATGTTTAGTGCTCATTTCCCAAGTAAACACCGTCCTGGCCTACATTGTGTGAGCTTTTGTGGATGTCTCAAAGCCACATGAAAACAAAGAAAAGGGGTGATGCACATTTATGGAATGTGAAAGGGTCTCAATGAAGCGCCCATCCCTCCTCTGCCTACCTTTCCCGACACCTACCGCCTCCTCCTCAGGGCGAACCCAGCCAGGCTGCCCAGAGCTGCATGCCTTCCCACATGCACCTCCCACTGCCACCCCCTTCTGCAGATGGTGGTTGTAAAATATTACTCTTTTGTCTTCTTTTCTCTAGTTCCACTTCATGTCTTTACTTAATGCTGTTTTCATCTCTGGCCTGTAAGACTGAAATATTTTTCTAGCTGTTTTCTGGTAGTAGTGAGCTAGGTCCCTCAGACTTAAAATTTTAAATCTCACCTTTCTTTCAAGAACAGTCATTTTAGATGGTTTCAATATTTGCAGACACACTTTAACCAACCTGAGTTTCAAATGTGTACACACCTGACTCAAAATACTTAAATGGGTGACAGCAATTTCATGCTCTTTGGGGTTTGGGGGGGTGGGGGGGGGCACACACAATCAATTCCCTTTCATGAGATGTTGAGATTTGTAGACTTTATTCAAAGGAGCTCTTTGTTCTCACATGGAAAGTGTTAGGGAAAGAAAGAAGGGAAGAAAGCCCATTCCCTTTTTAAAAATATATT